>NW_007727717.1:161989-173091 GCF_000696425.1 Galeopterus variegatus | reverse complement strand
TTTGCTTCACCTACGTCTTCTCAGTCTGCTTTTGACTTTGGAGTGAATGACAAATTCTAGACCTCCCCTACCTCGTCCTGCCCCTGACACATGCACATTTGTCTTCTCGCACAGTTCCTGACCTGTAGCACTTCACCTAGTCCGTGGAGGGGAGGGGACATAAAAACTGCTGTGGATTCTCATTGTTTGCACATGTCTGGTCCCCTGAGGAGAATTGCTCCACTCAGTGCACCTTATGATCCAGCCTTGGAAATCTTTGCCATTTCAAAAAGTAATTTTTATGATTCTGGGTTTTTACTTACCTCTGTTTGAAATTCTACTCATCTTTTATAGCACAGATCAACTATTACCTTATCTGTGATGTTATTCTGATGTCAGAATGAGATCCCTCCGTTGGATCCCTTTGTATTTCATTTATACCCCTATCGGAGTATTCCTAACTGTCACAGATGCAAATCACAATTCAAAATCCTAGGCATGCGGGCAATGTGATTTTATTTTTCTATCACTAATTTTTATTCTTTGTGGTCAAATCATAGATTTTCTTTCCCCTCTTCATGTTTCCTCTAAGTTTAAGTGTGGTAGAGACAGAATTAATGGCCCTAATTCCACACCTTTTTCTTTGCTATATAACTTTGGACAAGACTATCCTAAGCCCTTGACACTGGGCTCGGCCATGGGACTTGCTTAGTCAGTGGGACATTACCAGGCCTGAAATATGTATGCAGAGTCGAAACATGTATGCAGAGATGGATTTGCTCACTCTTGTGCCTTTACTGGCACCATGAGAAGAACAAGACTGAGCTAGCCCACTAGTCCCAGAAAGAGGTTGAGAGACATGTATAGCAGAATTTACCCCCAGTCACACCAGCCTAGTTCAGCTAACTCCCAGATGACCTGCAGACATGTAAGCTAAGTAAATTATTATTATTTTATATACTGAGCTTTGGGATAGTTTATTATAAAACATTTTGATAGCAAGAGCTAACTGATATATTGTATAAATTTGGGGCAAAGTAATGGAGTTTTAGTAAGACTTTTATATTGTTTGACATACGCTTGTTCCCATCTTTGTTTGGTCATCAATCCATTGGAATGGCTGTTATGTCTTTCTCATATTGACCAACAGGTCTCTAGAGTCCAGTTCTCCTCTCAGCAACTTCTGTGATTTTCCCACGCCTCACTGGGGGATGGACAGCTCAGGCTGTCTGAGGCGGGTCTGCTTAGTTACCCTGTAATATGTCAAGGCAACTCTGAAAGACCTGTCACCTCCCTGGGCTCCATAGGAGAACTGAGACATATTCCTAGATATTTAATCCTCTGACATACCTGGGGTTTCTGTTATTTCCTCTCCCTCTCCAAAACTCAGCCCAGGGTAGGTAGGGCTAGAGGGTGAAGAATAGGAACCCTATCAGAGAAACAACTTTAAGTCTAGGCTTTGTTACTTCTACAACTCTCTTCTGCCCCATCCCCCAAACCCTTTCTTCATCTTTCCTGAGGCAGGAAAATGAATTCTGACTGATTATTGTACTCTTCAAATCTATTTTTTATGATTCAAATTTTGGGCCTCAAGTCCTTCAAAGCTTTGACTTGTAAGTCCAGAACCAGACATTTTTGGCTTTGTGTGTGGAGTGTGTGTGTGCGTGTGTGTGTGCGTGTGTGTGTGTGTGTAATGCAATTTATACATTATGGTAAAGTTTTGTTGCCTCAATGGAGTGGGCTATGGGCGAAAAGATATTTTGGGAGGAAAAACAAAGTATTTGTTAGTATTGGAAAATATTATACTGCTACACTTTCTGCTACCAATAAGAAGTAGAATTGCTAATGACCTGTATCACCAGTTCAGGCCCCTCTCCTGAATTTGAGACCTATATATCCGACTGCCTACTTGAGACCTTCTCTTTGGTGTCAGAATGTATGCAAATCAGGAGTACATGTCTCGATGTACTACATTTTCACAAAATGAACATACCCATGTTATCACCCATCCAAATGAAGGTATAGAATATTACCAGCATTCCGGAAACCCCTTTGTGCCCTCTTCCAGTAACAACCTCCTTCAAGGTAACCACTATTGTGATTTCTTTCCCTATAGATTAGTTTTGTTTTTTCTTCAATTTTACATAAACAGAATCATACAGTGTGTCTTCTTTCGGGTTTTTCTTTGACTCAATATTACATTTGTAATTTGCAGTGTGTAGGGCAATAATCCTTCTTGCACATTCCTTTGAATGGATATACCACAATTCATTTGCCCACTCTACTTTTGATTGACATTTAGGATGTTTCCAATTTCTGGCTGTTATTGCTGCTGCTGCTATGATGAACATTCTTGTACTTTTGTATCTCCTTTTTTTTTTTCCTGAAAGATTTATGCATTTCTATTTGATCTATGTATCTATATCTATATCTATGTCTATATCTATATCTATATCTAGGAGTAGAGTTGCAGATTCATAGGGCAGGCTTATGTTCAGTTTCAGTAGATACCGTCAAACAGTTTTTCTAAAGAGGTTGCACTAATTTAAACTCCCACCAAAAAAAAAGTATAAACGTTTTAGTGGCTTTACATTCTTGCCAACATTTGGTACTGCCAGTCCTTTATTTAGTCATTCTGGTGTTTATAGTGGTATTGATTATATTTTATAATTTGCATCTGCCTGATGATGACTAATGAGATTGAATATTCTTTTACTGGCCATTTGTATGTCTTCCTTTGGGAAAGTTTTGTTCAAGTCTTTGCCCACTGTGTTACTGGGCTGTCCTTCTCTGCCCCACCCCCTCCATTGATAAGTTAGAGATTAACTTGTCTGTTGTTGAATACATGTTTGTGTGTACAAATATCTTCTCCTAATCTTTGGCTTGTCTTTCATACTTTGATGTTGTCTTCTGAAGAACAGAGGTCCCTGATTTTAATAAAGCCTAATTTTTCAATATTTTCCTTTGTAGATTTCTGTGTCTTATTTAAAAAATTGTTGCTTACCCCAACGTCATTACTATATTCCCCTGTTTTTCTTTTTCTAGAAGCTTATTGTTTTACATTTAAGTCTGCTATTCATGTAAAAGTGATTTTTGTTTGTGGTATGAAATATGTACATTAAGATATATATTTTTCCTATCTAGTTTATTGAAAATGCCATTCGTCATTACTATATTCCCCTGTTTTTCTTTTTCTAGAAGCTTATTGTTTTACATTTAAGTCTGCTATTCATGTAAAAGTGATTTTTGTTTATGGTATGAAATATGTACATTAAGATATATATTTTTCCTATCTAGTTTATTGAAAATGCCATTCTTACCTTGTGTTAATCTTATCAGAAATCAAGTATGGATTTGCTCCTGTGCTATCTTTTCTGTTCCATTGTGCTATTTGGTAATTAAAACTCCCTGCATCTGCCTTGGAATACAAGTTTCATAAAGGCAGGAGCTGTGTGCATTTCTTATTAAATACTATATTTCTATTTATTATAATAGTGCCTGGTAACCTGGTTGGTACTCACTACAGTTTTGCTGAATAACATTGAATGAATGACCATCCTTCACACACAGTTTAAATTAGAGAATATTTAATGGAAGTGGTGAGATTAAGCAACTGTTTTTTGCTCCTGATCTTAGTGGGAAAGCTTTCAACTTTTCGCTATTGACTATGATATTAACTATAGGTGCTTTATATATGGACTTTATTATGTTGAGGTACCTTCCTTCTATCCCTAACTTCTTGACAATTTTAACATGAAATAATGCTTAATATTGTCAAGTGCTTTCTCTGCATCTATTGACATGATCATATCATTTTATACTTTCTTCTGTTAATGTGACATATCAGATTTATTGACTTGAATATGTTGAATCATCTTTGCATCCCAGGAACAAATCTCACTTGATCATGGTGTATGATCCTTTTAATGTGCTGTTGAATTTAGTTTGCTGGCATTTTTTGAGGGTGTTTGCATCTGTGTTCACCAAGGATATTGGCCTGTCATCTTGTAATGTCCTTGTCTGGGTTTGATATTTGATAATGTTGATCTCATAAAATGAGTTTGGAAGTGTTCCCACCTCTTCAATTTTTTGAAAAAATTTTCAGAAAAATTCGTCTTAGTTATTTTTTAAGTGTTTGGTACAATTCAGCCATGAGGTCATATGGTCCAGGACTTTTCATTAGTAGACTATTTATTACTGATTCCATCTCCTTACTCATTATTGGTCTATTCGAATTTTCTATTTCTTCATGATTCAGTCTTAGTAGGGTATTTGTTTTGAATTTGAATTTATCTATTTTTTCTAGGTTATCTAATTTTTTGGTATATAATTGTTCGTAGTTTCTTATGATCCTTTGTGTTTCTGTGGTATCAGTTTTAATGTCTCCTTTTTTATCAGATCTTACTTACTTGAGTCCTGTCTCTTTATTTCATGTCCAACTAAGGGTTTTTTGATTTTATCTTATAAAAAACAACTCTTAGTTTTGTTGATTTTTCTACTTTTTTCTAGTCTTCATTTCATTTCTGCTTTGATCTTTATTTTTTCCTGTCTTCTGCTGAACTTGGGCTTTGTTTATTCTTTTTTTTCCTAATTCCTTGAAGTATAATGTTAGGTTGTGTATTAGTCCATTTTCTGTTTCTTATAGCAGACTACCTGAAACTGGGTAATATGTAAGAAAATAAAATTTATTTCTTGTTGTTTGTAGGCTGGGCAGTCCATGGTTCAGGAAGCACATCTGGTGAGGGCCTTTTCCTCAGTGGTGGCTTTCTACAGTGATGCAGGGTATCACATGCTGTAAATGGCAAGAGCTGTATTATAGTCTTTTGCTCCTTTTAGGTCATTTAATATTTGCTTTATTGATTTAGGTGCTTTACTGTTGGGTGCATATATATTTACAATTGTTATATCCTTTTGATGAATTGACACCTTTATCATTGCATAATTACCTTCTTTGTCTCTTTTTACATTTTTGACTTAAAGTTTATTTTATCTAATATAAGTGTAACTACTTCTGTTTTCTGTTGGTTTCCATTTGCATAGAATATTCTTTTTCATCCCTTTACTTTCAGTCTAAGTGTGTCCTTAAAGATTAAGTGAATCTTTTGCAGAGAGCATATAGACAGGTCTATTTTTTTCTTTGTCCATTCAGCCACTCTATAACTTTTGGTTAAAGAATTTAACCCATTTAAAATTATGGTAATTATTTATAGGTAAGGACTTACTATTGCTATTTTGTTATTTTTTTCTTGTTAGTTTTTAGATTCTTTGTACCTTTCTTCCTCTCTTGCTGTATTCTTTGTTCCTTTTTCCACTCTTGCTGGTTTGATGGTTTTCTATAGTGGTGTGCTTTGAATTCTTTCTTTTTATGTTTTGTATTTCTACTAGAGGTTTTTGCTTTGTGATTACTAAGAGGCTTATGTAAAACATTGTATAGTTATAATGGGTTATTTTAAGCTGATAATAACTTAGCTTTAATTGCATACAAAAACTCTACATTCTCCCCCCATTTTATATTTTTGATGTTATAATTTACTTCTTTTTGTAACTTGTCTTTCTCAGCTAATTATTTTAGCTATAGTTGTTTTCAATAGTTTTGTGGACAAAGCTTATTGACATTGGTCTTGGCAGTGATTTTTTGGATATAATCCTCAAAAGCACAGGCAACCAAAGCAAATATAGACTAACAGTATTGCATTAAACTAAAAAGTTTCTACACAGCAAAGGAAACAATCAACAGAGTGAAGAGACAACCTACAGAATGAGAGAAAATATTTGCAAACCGTACAACTGAAAGGGGTTAATATCCAAACTATGTTAAGAACTCAAACAACTCAATAGCAAGGAAACAAATAACCTAAGTACAGAATGAGAGAAAATATTTGCAAACCATACAACTGAAAGGAGTTAATATCCAAACTATGTTAAGAACTCAAACAACTCAATAGCAAGGAAACAAATAACCTAATTGATAAATGGGCTGAGAACGTAAATGGATACTTCTCAAAAAGATATAGAAATGGCAACCAGCTATATGAGAAAATGCTCATCATCAGGGAAACACAAATTAAAAACATAATAAGATATCCCCTCACACCTTTTAGAATGGCTGCCATCCAAAAGAAAGCAGATAACAAGTGCTGGTCAGGATGTAGAGAAAAAGGAACCTTTGTATGCTGTTGGTAGGAATGTAAATTAGTAGAGCCATTATGGAAAACAGTATAAAGGTTTCTCAAAAAAGTAAACATAAAATTACAATACAGTTAAGCAATCTTACTTCTGGGTATATATCCAAAGGAAATGAAATCAGTATGTCAAAGAGATATCCACACTCCCATGTTCATTGCAACATTATTCACAATAGCCAAGATATAGAATAATTTAAGTATTTATCAGTGGATGAATGGATAAAGAAAATGTGGTATTTATACACAATAAAATACTATTCTGTGTCACAATACATGGAAATCTTATTTGCAAGAACATGGAGAAACCCAGAGAATGTTAAAAGTGAAATAAGGCAGGCAGAGTAAGACAAATACCACATAATCACGTGTACAAAAATGTTTTTATTCTAGGGGACATGTACAAAAATGTTTTTATTCTAGGGGACATGTACAAAAATGTTTTTATTCTAGGGGACATGTACAAAAATGTTTTTATTCTAGGGGACATGTACAAAAATGTTTTTATTCTAGGGGACATGTACAAAAATGTTTTTATTATTTGCAGATGATTGTTTGTACTTAAAACAGATTAAATTACCCACTTTTTGGGATATCAAGCTAGAACTTTGTTGTTGATACTACTGACACTTTCACTGATAATATTGATACTGATTATTATTAATACTATTGTTTTAGTAGTATCAGTAACAAACTCTTAGCTAACAATAGTAGTACATGAATACATTCTTCCTTTAAAAAATCGTCATTGTAGGGCCGGCCCAGTGGCGCACTGCTACAGTGCGCCGCTTGGGAGTGCGGAGGCGCTCCCGCCGAGGGTTCGGATCCCACGTACAGACTGGCCGCTCACTGGCTGAGCGAGGTGCGGGTGCAACATCGAGGGTTGCGATCCGTTGCCGGTCACGAAAAAAGACAAAAAGGAAAAAAAAAAAAAAAAAGAAAAATCGTCATTGTAGATAGAAGTCCCTTTTTAAAAAATTTTACTTTTCAAAATACATTGTAGTTGATTTTCAAGCCTCTTTACCCATTCTTCTCCACCCCCTCCTCTACCCCCCTCCCCCACATCGTATCTGTTCACTTGACTTAAATAATTCAAGGAATTTTTGTGGTTAATCTGTCTTCTTCACCCCCCCCCTTATTTGTTTCTGTGTTTATTTATTTATTTACATTTACCTCCCACAAATAAGTGAAAACATGTGGTATTTGTTTCTGTGCATGACTTGTTTCACTTAATATAATTATCTCTAAGTCCATCCATGTTGTTGCAAATGGTAGTATTTCATTTTTTTTTTTTTATAGCCGAGTAGTATTCCATTGTGTAGATATACCACAGTTTTCTTGCCCACTCATCAGATGATGCACATTTTGGCTGGTTCCAGCTCTTGACTATAGTAAATAGAGCTGCAATAAACATTGTAGTACAGGTATCCCTTTGGTATGATGATTTCCATTCCTCTGGATATGTTCCCAACAGTTGAATTATTGGGTCATACGGTAGATCTATCTATAATTGTTTGAGGAACCTCTTTATCATTTTCCATAAAGGCTGCACCTTTTTGCAGCCCCACCAACAGTGAATGAGAGCTCTTTTTTCTCTGCAACCTCTCCAGCACTTATCATTCTCAGTTTTTTTGATGTTAGCCATCCTAACTGGAGTGAGATGGTACCTCAAAGTGGTCTTGATTTGGCCAGCCTGGTGGCACACTGCTACAGTGTGCCGCTTGGGAGTGTGGCGGCGCTCCCGCCGAGGGTTCGGATCCCACATACAGACCGGTTCCCGCTCACTGGCTGAGCGAGGTGCAGGCGCAACACCGAGGGTTGCGATCCCGTTGCCGGTCCCGGTCCCGTGCGGCGCGACACTGAGGGTTACGATCCGTTGCCAGACACGAAAAAAGACAAAAAAAAGGAAAAAAAAAAAAAAAAGTGGTCTTGATTTGCATTTTCTGGATGCTGAATGAGGTCGAGCATTTTTTTCATGTGTCTGTTGGCCATTCATATATCCTCCTTTGAGAAATGGCTATTCAGCTCCTTTGCCCATTTTTAAATTGGATTATTTGGTTTTTTGCTGTGAAGTTGTTTGAGTTCCTTGTATATTCTGGATATTAATCCTTTGTCAGATGTATATTTTGCAAATATTTTCTCCCACTCTGTTGGTTGTCTTTTAACTCTGTTAATTGTTTCTTTTGCTGTGCAGAAGCTCTTTAGTTTGATATAATCCCATTTGTTTATTTTACTTTTAGTTGCCTGTGCTTTTTGGGTCCTATTCATGAATTCTCTACCCATTCCTACTTCCTAGCGTGTTTCCTCTATGTTTCACTTAAGGAGATTAATTGTTTCAGGATGTATATTTAATTCTTTAATCCATTTTAAGTTGATTTTGGTGTATGGTGAAAGGTATGGGTCTAGTTTCATTCTCCTGCATATTATTAAAACTTTGCAGTATTATTTTTTTCATAAGCACAAATATCCTAGTGCACACATGTGTAAAATGTTTCACATCAATATTTCATGACAGACAACAGCATTACATGAGGTATTGCAAATATCTCCATTTAAAACATTCTTCTCCCCCCAAAATGCCATCTGTTAACAATACATTATGAATTCTCTACCCATTCCTACTTCCTAGCGTGTTTCCTCTATGTTTCACTTAAGGAGATTAATTGTTTCAGGATGTATATTTAATTCTTTAATCCATTTTAAGTTGATTTTGGTATATGGTGAAAGGTACAGGTCTAGTTTCATTCTCCTACATATGAACATCCAGTTTTCCCAGCACCACTTGTTGAAAAGGCAGTCTCTTCCCTAGTATGTAGATTTGCTGCCTTTGTCAAAGATCAGATGGCTGTAGGTGTATGGATTGATTTCAAGGTTCTCTATTCTATTCCATTGATCTGTGTGTCTATTTTTATGCCAGTACCATGCTGTTTTGGTTATTATAGTTTTGTAATATAGTTTGAAGTCAGGTAGTGTTATGCCTCCAGCTTTGTTTATTTATTTATTTTTGCTCTGTATTGCTTTGGCTATGTGTGGTCTTTTGTTGTTCCATATAAATGTCTGGATAGCTTTTTCCATCTCAGAGAAAAATGTCATTGGAATTTTGAGGGGAATTGTATTGAATCTGTAGATCACTTTGGGTAATATGGACATTTTTCACAATTTTAATTTTTCCAGTCCAAGAGCATGGGATATCTTTCCATTTTCTTGTGTCCTATTTAATTTCTCTGAACAGTGGTTTGTAGTTCTCTTCGTAGAGATTTTTCACATCCTTGGTCAGCTTTATTCCTAAGTAATTTATTTTTTTGGTAGCTATTGTAAATGGGCTAGCTTTCTTGATTTTTTTTCTGCATGTTCACTGTTGGAGTATAGAAATGCTACTGATTTTTGTGTGATTTTGTATCCTGCAACTTTGCTGAAATCATTTATCAACTCTAGGAGTTTTTTTAATAGAAGCTTTAGGCTGTTCAATATATAGGGTCATCTCATCTGCAAACAGGGACAGCTTGACTTCATCCTTTTCAATCTGTATCCCCTTTATTTTCTTCTCTTCTCTTCTGATTGCTCTGGCTAGTACTTCCAACACTATGTTGAATAGGAGTGGTAAGAGTGGGCATCCTTGCCTAGTTCCTGTTTTTAAGGGAAAAGCTTTCAGCTTTTCTCCGTTCAGGATGATATTGGCACTGGGCTTATCGTATATGGCTTTAATTATGTTGAGATACTTTCCATCTATTCCTAACTTGTAGAGAGTCTTTATCATGAAAGGGTGTTGAATTTTGTCAAATGCTTTTTCAGCATCAATAGAGGTGATCATGTGGTTTTTGTCTTTGCTTTTATTAACGTGGTGTATCACATTTATTGATTTGCATATGTTGAGCCAAGCTTGCATCTCTGGGATGAATCCCACTTGATCATGGTGTATAATTTTCTGTATGTGTTGCTGTATTCTGTTAGCTAGTATTTTATTGAGGATTTTTGCATCTATATTCATCAAGGATTATTGGCCTGTAGTTTTCTATTTTTGATGCATCTTTTTTTTTAAAAAAAAAAGATGACCAGCAAGGGGATCTTAACCCTTGACTTGGTGTTGTCAGCACCACGCTCACCCAGTGAGCCAACCGGCCATCCCTATATGGGATCCGAACCCGTGGTCCTCGTGCCATCAGCACCGCACTCTCCCGAGTGAGCCACAGGCCAGCCCGTATTTTTGATGCATCTTTGTCTGATTTTGGTATCAGGGTAATGTTTGCCTCACAGAATGAATTCGGGAGAATGGTCTCTGTTTCAATCTTTTGGAACAGTTTGTAGAGAATTGGTATCAGTTCCTCTTTGAAGGTTTGGTAAAACTCTGCAGTGAACCCATCTGGTCCTGGGCTTTTATTTGTTGGGAGCCTTCTGATAGCAGCTTCAATCTCTTTTATTGTTATTGGTCTGTTCAGATTTTCTATGTCTTCTTGGCTCAGTTTTGGTAGTTTGTATGCATCCAGAAATTTATCCATTTCCCCCAGATTTTCAAGTTTGTTGGTATATAGTTGTTTATAGTAGTCTCTAATGATTCCTTGTATTTGTGTCAGTTGTAATATCACCTTTTTCATTTCTAATTTTTGTTATTTGGGTCTTCTCCCTTCTTTTCTTAGTTAATCTTGCTAAAGGTTTGTCGATTTTATTTATCTTTTTAAAAATCAACTTTTTGTCTCATTGATCTTTTGTATTGTTTTTCATGTTTCTATTTCATTTAGTTCTGCTCTGATCTTAATTATTTCTTTCTGTCTACTAAATTTAGGTTTGGATTGTTCTTGTTTTTCTAGTTATTTAAGGTGAAGTGTTAGGTTGTTTATTTGCCATCTTTCCATTCTTCTGAAGTAAGATTTTTTTTTTTTTCCTTTTTTTTTTGTCTTTTTTTTTTCGTGTCCGGCAACGGATCGCAACCCTCAGTGTCGCACC
>NW_007727717.1:155905-161022 GCF_000696425.1 Galeopterus variegatus | reverse complement strand
GCCGCCGCGCTCCCAAGCGGCGCACTGTAGCAGTGCGCCACCTGGCCGGCCCCTGAAGTAAGAATTTAATGCAATAAATTTCCCCCTTAATACTGCTTTTGCAGCATCCAACAGGTTTTTGTGTGATGTGTCATTATTTTCATTAGTTTCAGGAAATTTTTTGATTTCCTGTTTAATTTCTTCTTGGACCCACATGTCATTAAGTAGAATGTTGTTTAATTTCCATGTGTTTGTATAGTTTTCAGAGTTTTGTTTATTATTAATTTCTAATTTTAATCCATTGCGATGAGAAAAAAATAAATGGAATAATTTCAATTTTTTTGCATTTGTTGTGAATTGCTTTGTGACTTAACATGTGATCTATCCTGGATAATGTTCCATGTGCTTATGAGAAGAATGAATATTCTGAGGTGTTGGATGGAATGTTCTGTAGATATCTGCCAAATCCAATTGGTCTAAAGTATTGTTTAGATCTTGTGTTTCTCTGGGGTTTTTTTGCCTAGATGATCTATCCAATGATGAGAGTGGGGTGTCAGGTCCCCCACTCTTATGGTATTAGTGTCTATCTCTTTCTTTAGATCTAATAGTGTTTGCTTTGTAAATCTGGCTGCTCCGACATTGGGTGCATATATATTTATGATTATTATGTCTTCTTGATGGATGGATCCTTTTATCATTATATGGTGGCCTTCTTTATCTCTTTTCATGGTTTTTGCTTTAAAGTCTATTCTATCTACTCCAGCTCATTTTTCATTTCTATTTGCAGGGTATATCTTTTTCTATCCTTTCACACTTAGTCTATGTGTGTCTTTACAGGTGAGATCTTGAAGCCTGCATATTGTTGGGTCCTTCTTTTTAATCCAATCAGTTAGTCTGTGTCTTTTGAATGGAGAATTTAATCCCTTTACATTTAGAGTTATTATTGAAAGGTGTTGATTTACTCCTAGCATTTTACTGATTTTTGTTTAGATATCTTAAATATCTTCTGTTCTTTTTTTTCTAATTTTATGTTTGTCTTTTGTATTTGTTGGTTTCTTGGGGTGATAGATCAACTATTTTTTTTTTCTCTTTTGTTAGCATTTTTGTTTTGCTGGTAGATATTGTTCTTTCTTGTGTATTCATGGCAGTGATTGTTGTTTTTGTGGTATCAAACCCAGTACTTCCTAGAGAATTTCTTGTAGGGCTGGTTGTGTGGTAGTGATCTCCTACAGTTTTTGTTTGTCTGAGAAATATACTATTTGTCTTTCATTTTGGAAGGATAGCCTTGCTGGGTAAAGTATTCTTGGCTGGCAATTTTTGTCCTTTAGTGTTTTGAATATATTATTGCATTCTTTTCTGTGTTTTAGGGTTTCTGATGAAAGGCCTGATGTTATTCTGATTGGCGCTCCCTTATAGGTGACTTGCCACTTTTCTCTTGCAGCTTTTAAGATTCTCTTAGTCTTTGAGTTTTGTCAGTTTGATTATCACATGTCTTGGAGAGAACCTTTTTGCGTTGATTGTGTTTGGTGATCTTTGGGCTTCCTGAATCTGGAGATCTGTGACTTTCCCTATACCTGTGAAGTTTTCTGCTATTATTTCATTGAATTTGTTTTCAGTGCCATTTCCCTTTTCCTCCCCTTCTGGAATACCCATGATTCGGATATTTAAGTGCTTAAGGTTGTCAGTTGTCTTTCTTAGATTTTCTTCGATTTTTTTGACTCTTTTTTCTTTTTTCTGGTCTGCCTGTGTTAATTCAAACAGCCTGTCTTCAATGTCAGAAATTCTCTCTTCTCCTTGTTCAAGTCTGCTGGTTAAACTCTCTGTTGTGTTTTTTATTTTGTTGAATGTATCCTTGAGCTCCACAAGCTCATCTACATTCTTTTTCAAGGCATTGATTTCTTTGTATGTTTCTTCTTTCAGATCCTGTATATTTTTTCTCATTACATTGTGTTGTCTAACTGAGTTTTCTTGTATCTCATTTAGTTTCCTTAGAATAGTTACTCTAAATTCCTTGTCTGTCATTTCAAAGACTTCCTGTTCTACAGGATCTAGTGCTTCAGAGTTATTAGCTTCCTTTGGTGGTGATGCACTTTCTTGATTTTTCATATTTCTGGTATCTTTCCTTTGGTGTTTTGTCATTGTGGCCTGGGGTATCACAGTCCACTCATTTCACCCTGATGTCTGGCTTGGATCCTGAAGGGACTACCACTTCTGGGCAGCAGGAACTAGCCTGGGCTAGAAGTCCTGCCCCGCCTGCCTTCTTCAGCGCAGGAGGCTTGGGGCGTATGGGCTTAGAAGCTCTAAAGTCTCTCTACACAATGGGGAGCAACCTGAACTGGGGTCCTGCATGACATGGCTCCTGTCTGCTCCACTACAGATCTTGGGTCCTCCATTGCTGCCTCTCAATAGCTGCAAATTGTTCACTCTGTGGGAGAGAGCAACACCAGGAACCAATTACTCTGCCATCTTGACCGGAACTCTGAAGTCAAGTCCCTCTTAATCAGATCTCTAAATCTCAGTTTCTTTTTCTTCTTCTCAGCAATGATTCTTGTAATATTTGGTATGGATTTTTCATATTTTTAAAAATATCTTTTATAAATGTATATATACCCTTGTGAAATTCACAATATTGTTTTTATGTTTGCATGTGTTTTAAAAAATTTTTATTTAATTAATTTATTTTTATTTATTTAATTGAAACATAATTGATTACACATATTTGTGGGGTACTGAATAGAGTATCAATACCAGTGTCCTATATGTGTTAATAAAATCAGGATAATTAGTGTATACATAATTACAAAAGTGTATCGTTCTTTATGACTGTTAACCAATTTCTCACTAACCCCCATCCCACTCCCCACTTTTCACTTCTAGTAACCAAATTTCTGTTCTCTCATTTTAAATATTTAATGTATAATTATGAATGTTGTTTCCTTCTTTCCTTCCTTCCTTTCTTCTTTCTTTCCTTCTTTCCTTTCTTCCTTCCTTCCTTCTTTCCTTTTTTCTTTCTGTCTTTCGTATTAGCTCCCACTTATGAGTGATTACATGGGGCCTCTATCTTTCTGTGCTTGGCTTATTTCATTTAACATAATTTTCTCCAGCTCAGTGACATTGCTGCAAATGGCAGAATTTCATTCCTTTTTATGGCTGAATAGTATTTCATTGTATATATATGCCACATTTTCCTTATCCAGTTATCCTTTGACGGACATCTAGGTTGGTTCCATCTCTTGGTTATTGTAAATAGAACTGCTATAAACATGGGAGTGCAGGTGCCCCTTTAACATGATGATTTCCATTACTTTGGGTGTATAGCCACAAGTGGGATTGCTGGATCATATGGAGGATCTAACTGTGTGGGAGTTTTATCGGTAGTTGTTTGACAAACTTCCATACTATTTTCATAATGGCTGTACTAGTTTACAGTTCCAACAGTGTATAATGGTTCCCCTTTCTCCACATCCTTGCCAGCATTTGTTATTCTCTGTTTTTTTTTTTTATTATAGCCAGTTTAACCTGGATGAGATAATATCTGAATATGGTTTTAATTTGCAATTCCCTGAGGCTTAGTGATGTTTCATGTACCTGTTGGCCATTCGTATATCTTCCTTTGAGAAATGTATGTTCAGGTCCTTTGCCCATTTTTTCATTAGTTTCTTATCTTTTTACTATTGAGTTGTTTGAGTTCCTTGTTCATTCTGTATATTAATACCTTGTCAGATGTATAGTTTTTAAATATTTTCTCAATTCTGTAGATTGTCTTTTCTCTATGTTGATTGTCTCTTTTGCTATGCAGAATCTTTTTAGTTTGAAACAATCCCATTTGTTTATTTTTTCTTTTGTTGCCTGTGTTTTGGGGGTCTTATTCATAAAGTCTTTGCCTAGTCCTACTTCCCAAAGCATTTCCCCTATGTTTTCTTTTAGGATTTTTATAGTTTCAGGTCTTATATTTAAGTCTTTAATTTATTTTGAGGTGATTTTGGCATGGTGTGGGTCTAGTTTCATTCTTCTGCATATGGATGTCCAGTTTTCCCAGCACCATTTTTAGAGGCTGTCCTTTCCCCAAAGTATGTTCTTGGTGCCTTTGTTGAAGATCATTTCTTTGTTAAGATCATTTGGCTGTAAGTACGTGGATTGATTTCTTGGTTCCTTATTCTGTTTCATTGATCTGTGCATCTGTTTTGATTGCCAGTACCATGCTGTTTTGGTTACTATAGCTTTGTAATATAATATAAAGTCAGGTAGTGTAATGCCTCCACCTTTATTTTTTATTTTTTTGCTCAGGACTGCTTTGGCTATTTGGGGTCTTCTGTTGTTTAATATGAATATTAGGATTGCTTTTTATATTTCTGTGAATAATGTCACTAGTATTTTGATGGGGATTGCGTTGACTCTGTAGGTCACTTTGGGTAGTACGGACATTTTCACAATGTTAATTCTTCCAATCCATGCACATGGAATGTCTTTCTATCTTTTTGTGTCCTCTTTAATTTTTTTCCGCATTGATTTGTAGTTTTCCTTGTAGAGTTCTTTCACGTCCTTGTTTAAATTTATTCCTAGGTATTTTATTTTCTTGGTAGCTGTTATAAATGGGTTGCTTCCTTGATTTTTTTTTCCTGCTAATTTGTTGTTGGAGTATAAAATGCTACTGGTTTTTGTATATTGATTTTGTATCTTGCAACTTTACTGAATTCGTTTATCTGCTCTAAGAGTTCTTTGGTAGAGTTTTTAGGTTTTTCTCTACATAGGATCATGTCACCTGCAAAGAGGAACAGTTTAACTTTGTCTTTTCCAGTTGGATGCCTTTTATTTCTTTCTCTTGCCTGATTGTTCTATTAATACTTCCAATACTATGTTAAGTAGGAGTGGTGAGAGTGCACATCCTTTTCTTGTTTCTGTTCTTAAAGGAAATTTTTCAGTTTTTCCCCATTCATGATTATATTGATGGTGGGTTTGTTGTATATGACTTTTAGTGTTTTGAGATACTTTCCTTTTTATACCTAATTTGTTGAGGGTCTTTATCATGAAGGGATATTGAATTTTGTCAAATGCTTTTTCTGCATCTATTGAGATAATCATATGCTTTTTGTTCTTGATTTGGCTGATATGGTATGTCACATTTATTGATTTGCATA
>NW_007727717.1:148741-154307 GCF_000696425.1 Galeopterus variegatus | reverse complement strand
TGTTCCCACCTCCTAATACTATCACATTGGGAGTTAATATTTCAACATATGAATTTGGAGGGGAGACAAACATTCAGTCCATAACAGCTTATATGCAATCCTGGTCTTTTTCTTACTGGATTCCACACACTGTGGATTTTACATTGTTGACCACGTGATTTTGTTTTATTCCTTTAAAGAGTTTTATATTTTGTGCTGGCAAGCCCTTAAGTTATGCAAATCAGTTTAATCCTTTTGATTCTTTTAAGTTTTGCTAGGATGTGTTTAGAGCAGCCTTTAGAGATAGCTTAGCTCCACTACTGAAGTCTGACCTTTCTGAGGTCTCCACCAAATGTTCTGCATATTATGAAGTTTCTTCACTCTGACTTGTTAACTATTCCTAGCCTCATTCTGGAAATGATTCAGCCAACTTATTTCCCACTCCCAGTCTCAAGGCNCTTTATCATGAAGGGATATTGAATTTTGTCAAATGCTTTTTCTGCATCTATTGAGATAATCATATGCTTTTTGTTCTTGATTTGGCTGATATGGTATGTCACATTTATTGATTTGCATACGTCAAACCATCTTTGCATGCCTGGATGAATCCCACTTGATCATGATGTATCTTTTTGATGTGCTGATGTATTCTATTTGCTAATATTTTGTTCAGGATTTTTGCATCTATGTTCATCACAGATATTGGTCTTAGTTTTCTTTTTTTGTTGTATCTTTGATTTTTTTTTTTTTTTNTAGAACTCAGAATCTTTTAGAATTTAGAACTGTCTCTTTACAGTTTCCCCATTGCTGGCACTCCGCTCCAAAATCATAGACACTTTGACCTCCCTGAACGCTACCTTTATCTTCTCAATTTAGAGAGAGTATAGGGCTACGTATAATCCCCCCCCAGTCCTGAACTGCTTATAATATGCAGAAAGCCAGAAAAATCATAGGGTTTATCTTGTTTGCTTCCTGCTTCTCAGAGGTCACAGGTCTAAGCTGCTTATTGTCCAACATCTGAAAAAAGTTGTTTCATATATTTTGTCCAGTTTCCTAGTTATTTATAGTGGGAGGGTGATTCTCAGAGACTTTCTTCCAAATTTTTGTTTTCTATTATTGCAGTTTAAAATTGTTTCATTCTTCCCTTCTTCTGGAGCAACTAAGTAATTTTTCCCCCATCATTTTATTATATTGGTATGGACAATATCTTGTTCTTCTGGTGGTTGCCCTTGAATTTAGGTTCTTTCAACAAGGATCTGTGGATCAGGGTTACCACACACAGTGCACAGGCTGTGCACTACATGAGTCCAGGGAAAACCATGTACGTGTGCTTGGAGTTGTGCAACATTACAGCTGGTATACATTAGAAGCTTTATATATCTGATTATATTTTTATTTCTTCCTTACTGTTGAAAGATAGTTTGCCTAAATATAGAATTTCATGTTCATAGTTATTTCCCCTTAGATCTTTAAGGCAATCACTCACTTGTTTTATAGTCACCAATGTTGCTTTGAGATGATTAATATAAATCTGATTTTCCTTTTATTCTAGATGATCTGTATTTCTTTCTGGTGGCTTTTAGAATTTCCTATTTATTCTTGGTTATTTTATTCTGAAANTAAATCTGATTTTCCTTTTATTCTAGATGATCTGTATTTCTTTCTGGTGGCTTTTAGAATTTCCTATTTATTCTTGGTTATTTTATTCTGAAATTTTAGTGCCAGGACTCAAACTATAGATTTTGAAAACACCCTTTCCTGTTTGGCAATCTGATAGTTTTTTCTATTTGAGGACTAATGCTGATCTTAGGTTCTGAGAAGTTTTTGCTATTATTATTTAAGTTATTGTCTCTCCTACAGTCTCTATAGTCTCTCCTTTTGAAAGTACTACGAAACAAATGTTAGTCCTTCTGCATCTATCCTCCATGTCATTCAAAAGTTTTTTTTGGCTGTGTCCTAGAATAATCCCTCAAATACATGTTCCAATTTTGTAGTTCTATAACTTTTAACTTTTTTTAAACTTTTTTTTTAACTTTGGGTAATTAGCTCATCTACAGATTTTTTTAAAAATATTTTAAAGTGATTTTAGGCTTATAATGTTTTAAAAACAGAGCATTCCCATACACTTTCACCCAATTTCCCTTAATGTTAACATATTACATAATATAGTACAATTATCTAAACTAAGAAATAAACATGGTATGACACTATTGATTAAAATGCAGACTTTATTTAGATTTTATCAGTTTAGGAAAACTTTTTCAGTCCAAGGCCTCACATTGTATTTATTTGTCATGTTTCCTTATTCTTCTCCAAGCTGTGACAGCTCCTCAGTCTTTCCTTGTCTTTTATGTCCTTGATACTTTTTAAAACAACTTTGTTAAGGTATAATTGACATACAATAATTTAATATTGCACATATTGAAAATGGATAATTTGATACATTTTGGCATATGTATACACCTGTGAAACCATCACCTCAATCAAGGTAATAAACATATTCTTCACCCCCAAAAGTTTCTGTGTGCCCCTTTGGGATTCCTTCCTATTGCCCCCTTCACCTCATATCACCTGACAATGACTGATTTGCTTTTTGTCATTTTATATTAGCTTTAATTTTCTAGAAATTTATGTAAATGGAATTTATGAAACTTATGTAAATTATGTAAATACAGTAAGTGTTCATTTTTTGTCTAGCTTCTTTCTCTAAGCATAATTATTTTGATGTTCATCCATGTCATAATTTGTATCAATAGTTAATTCTGGGCCGGCCTGGTGGCGCACTGGAGAGTGCACCACTTGGGAGCGCGGCAGCAATCCTGCTGAGGGTTCGGATCCCATGTGGAGACCGGTTCCCGCTCACTGGCTGAGCGCGGTGCGGGTGCAACACCGAGAGTTGCGATCCCTTTGCTGGTCAGTGAAAAAGACAAAAAAAAAAAAAAAAAAAAAGGAAAAAAAAATAGTTAATTCCTTTTTACTGCTGAATAATATTTGATTGTCCTGATACACCCCAGTTTGTGTTTGTATTCACCTGCCAATGATCATTTGGGGTTGTTTTCTGGTTTGGGTCATAAAAATAGTTGTTGTGAACATTCCTGT
Organism: Galeopterus variegatus; assembly: GCF_000696425.1. Classification (NCBI taxonomy): domain Eukaryota; kingdom Metazoa; phylum Chordata; class Mammalia; order Dermoptera; family Cynocephalidae; genus Galeopterus; species Galeopterus variegatus. Next base: position 151,229 of record NW_007727717.1, on the reverse strand, counting down.
ACAGTTCTTTCTATGGACGTATGGTTTCATTTCTCTTGGATTAACAGATAAGAGTGGAATGTCTAAAAATAAATGTATTTTTAACCATTTAAGAAAACTGCCAAACTGTTTTCCAAAGTGGCTGTACCATTTTACATTCCCTTCAGTAGTTTATGAAATTTCCAGTTTCTCTACATCCTCGCCATCACCTGTTATGGTCAGTCTTTTTAGTTTTGGCCTTTTAAATAGGTATATAGTGGTATGTTATTGTATTTATAATTTACATTTCCTTAATGACTAACGATGTTAATTATTTTTTAATGTACTTATTTGCCATCTGTGTATCTTTTTGGTGAATTGTCTTCAAAAATTTGGCCATTTTTTGCTTTTGTGTCATTTGTTTCCCTACTATTGAGGTTTTTTTTTTTTTCCTTTTTGTCTTTTTTACTGACCGATAATGGGATCGCAACTCTCGGTGTCGCGCCCATACCGGGGACCAGCAACAGGATCGCAACCCTTAGTGTTGCGCCTGCACCGCGCTCAGCCAGTGAGCGGGAACTGGTCTCCACATGGGATCCGAACCCTCGGCGGGAGCACCGCCATGCTCCCAAGCGGCGCACTCTCCAGTGCGCCACCGGGCCGGCCCACTACTACTGAGTTTTGAGAGCTTTTTTCGTATACTCTGGATTCAAGTACCTTCTTGGTAAAATGTTTTGTAAATATTTTCTCCCAGTTTCTGTCTTGTTTTTTTAATTCTCTTAACAGTGTCTTTCAGAAAGCAGAACTTTTAAATTGTGATAAAATCCAATTTATCAATTTATTCATTTATGGATAGTGCTTTTGGTGTCATCTATAAAATATATTTACCTAATCAAGGACATATAGACTTTTTTTCTTTTAGGTTTTACCTTTAGGTCTGTGATCCATTGTGAGTTAATTTTTGCATGTGGTGCAAGGTATAGATCAAAAGTCATACTATCCAAATTATACATTTATGTAGTATAAAGAATCAAATAACTATACAAAGGTTGCTAGAGGAGAACAATAGCAGTATCCTGCCTCCTTTCTCACATTCCTCCTACCCATAGGAAACTAATTTTTCTATTATTTGTTTCATTTAATTTTTATATGTCTAAATAACATATTATATTGCTACTTTTTGATCCTCAGTTTAGGCATTATCTATTTAATTTCATTTATGGAGAAGGAAGCTTTGATTATCTTTGCTCACCTTGCACCAAACATATATGCACACACGTTCTATCCTCAGCATAGTTTCTCAGTACAGTTGTGTAGTTAGTTTAGAGCAATATTTACTGCTTTTGCTATTATGACTTTAAAAATGCTATGAAGTAACCTAGGACAATTGTGTTCTGTGGAGTTAATAATTTTCTTTTCCTGAGAGGGGAGGAAGATGTCATTTGCTTGGTTTTGTAGGTATAACATAACCAGCTCCAAATATTGCTGATTGAGTATCTCCAGATGTTCCAACACATCAGGTACTCTATCAGTTATATCTTTTTGAAGAAATTCCTCTCAAGCCTTTTACATTTTTTAATATGGGCAGCTTGTCATGTATCACTGCTAAAGAGAGGACATTCTAGGATCACCATCACCATCAGGCTAGGATTCCCTTTGGTGCTGAGTTTCTTATTGCTGGTATCCTCTTTCTTAGTTTACTCCTTCAGTTTCATGAAATATAGTCTCTAATAACTTCTGGAGAAGGAATTTGTGGGAGATAATTTTATGAGTTCTTGCTTGTCTAAAATATTCTTTCTTCTACCCTCACACTTGATTGATAGTTTCTTTGGATATTTATGCCTAGATTGTAAATCCTCTTAATTTTGAAAAACATTTCTCTATTGTCTTTATAGATTCCAGTGTTGCTTATGAAAACTTGAAGGGCATTCTAAGTCCTGAATTTTTATATTTCATCTGTTTTTCCCTATCTGGAAGCTGTCAAATAACCTTCCTTATTTTGGCAACATTCTGCTGCTTTTATTTTTAATGGTAACTTCTTCATGAATTTAAGAATTGCTTGGAGATTCTGTGGTGTAAACTAGGTTGGTATTGGCTTTTTCCATTGGTAGCTTAGAATTTAGTTTTCTCAGACCAGTTATTTATCTCTTGTCCAGTGGCTTTCTAGCTTGAAATATATTGTAGACTCTACTATTTTTCCCAATCTTGTGGGTCTTAGCCTTAAAAATATTCTGTTCCTTTAATTAGGTTTCAAAGTGAACCAAAATATATATGTGCTTAATTAGCCACATTTGCCCAGCAGTATTCTCCTTTAAAAATTTTAAAACATTGATACATAATGTATATACAGTAAAGCATGTAAAACACACTAATTTTAAGTTTACAGTCTGGTGAATTTTTACATAATCTTATCACTAGGTAAATTGAGATATGAAACATTTCTTTTTTTTTTTCCTTTTTTTTTTGTCTTTTTTCATGACCGGTAATGGGATCGCAACCCTCGGTGTTGCGCCCGTACCGCGACTGGCAA
>NW_007727717.1:98763-148731 GCF_000696425.1 Galeopterus variegatus | reverse complement strand
CACCTCGCTCAGCCAGTGAGCAGCTGGTCTGTATGTGGGATCCGAACCCTCGGCGGGAGCGCCACCACGCTCCCAAGTGGCGCACTGTAGCAGTGCGCCACCGGGCCGGCCCCTAGTAACCACTTTTCTGACATCTATTACCATCAAATACATTGCTTATTCTTTTAATTAATATAAAAGTAGTCATTAGGCACCCTTTCATTTCCAGCTTATTTTGCTCAACATAATGTGTGAGAGATTCATCGATGTTGTTGCATGGATCAGTAATGCTTGCTGTTGTGTACATTTCTTGCCAACTCTGCATTCTGTGACTTTATGTTGTAACTTGAAATTTATACCACAAAAATCAGAAAATGCTACCAATAAGGAGTTTTTATTTCCTCCCTTGAGAGCCAGTTGTTAAATGTTTACCAGCACACCACTGAAGTAATTTATTCGTTTTTATTGGTGTCTGGGTATTCCAGTGTAGGAATATATTGTAAGTTACTTCTTCACTCTCCTATTGATGGACAGTTATTTCCAGTTTTCATCTATTATGAATAAAGCTGGTGTGAACATTCTTGTTCATTTATTTTGTTTTTAGATAAACGTGTATACTTATTTCTCTTGGATATATACTTAAAAGTGTAATTGCTTGGTCATGGGGTGGGAAGATATTTAGCTTTAGGAGATATTGGCAAGCAGTTTTCAAAGGGGTGGTACTGATTTATACTTTCACTGGAAATCCAGTTCCTCCACATTCTTGTTAACACTTGGTTTTGTCCATCTTTTCTATTTTAGCCATTCTGCTGGGTGTGTGATAGTATCTATTTGTGGTTTAAATTTGCTTTTTTTTTCCTTTTTGTCTTTTTTCGTGACCGGTAATGGGATCGCAACCCTCAGTGTTGTGCCTGTACCGCGACTGGCAACGGGATCGCAACCCTCAGTGTCGCGCCCACACCGCGCTCAACCAGTGAGCGGACCGGTCTCTATATGGGATCTGAACCCTCGGCAGGAGCGCTGCCGCACTCCCAAGCACCACACTCTACCGAGTGCGCCACTGGGCCGGCCCTAAATTTGCTTTTTTTGAAGAGTAATGATTTTGTGTTTCTATTCATATATTATTGGCCATTTGTATATTTTCTTCTGTAACATACCTGATCATATTTTTCACCCAATTTTGTATTGTTTTAAAAAAATGTATTCTGTATATCAGTCCTTTGCTGTATATTAGTGTGGCAGACATCTTCTCCAACTCTGTGGCCTATCTTTCCACTCTCTTAATGGTATCTTACAATGAACAGAAATTTTTAAGAATCACTAAATCCAATTTAATATTTTTTCTTCTATGGTTAGTGCCTTTGCATCTTCCTTAAGAAATCTTTGTCTACTCCAAGGTTATAAAGATATTCTCCTATATTTTCTTCAAAAGTTTCTTATGATTTTGCTATTTATGTTTATGTTTGTGATAAACTCAAATAATTTTTGTCTATGGCCTGAAGTAGGTATCAAGATTCATTTTTTCCACATAGATATCAAGTTCTTGCAGCATAATTTTTAAAAATTATTATCTTTTCTCCACAGAATTTCATTGGCAACTTTTATGTAAATCATGTAGCTGCATGTGGGTGCATCTAAATATGATTCTCTTTTCTGTTCCATTGGTCCAATATCACACTGTCTTAATTATTGTAGCTTTATAATAGGTCTTGCAATCATATAATATTATTCCTCTAAATTTGTTCTACTTTAAGAATTATCTTTATAGGTCCTTTAACTTTTCATGTAAATTTTAGATTTATTTGTCAATTTTCAAAAAATAAATTCCTGCTGAGATTTGGTTTTGGATTTTATTGAACCTATACATAAATTGTGGAAGAATTGAAATCTTAATAATCTTGAGTTCTTCCAATCTATCAATGAGTTTCTCTCAATTTATTTAGGTCTTCTTTAATTTCTCCTTAATATTTTATGGTTTTTGAATTTACATCTTTTGTTAGACTCATTTCTAGTTATTTGATTTTTTAACAAGCTTGTATGTAGTATGTTTTTAAAATTTCATTTTCCAGTTGTTTCTTAGACATAGGAACTCGATAGTTTTTTGTTTTGTTTTTGTTTGGTGGATGGCTAGTATGGGGGATCTGAACCCTTGACCTTGTTGTTATCAGCACCATGCACTAACCAAGTGAGCTAACTGGCCAGCCCTATAATTGATTTTTGTATGTCAATTTTGTTACTAGTGACCCTCTAAATTCACTTTTATTAATTCAAATAGTTTAAAGATTATTTTGGAGTTTCCATATATGTATCATGTTATTTGTAAGTAAAGACAGTGTTTTTTCCTCCTTTCCATTCCTTACACATTTTATTTCTTTTGCTTTTGCTTTTTTATTCCATTGACTAGGGCCTCCAGTACAATGTTGAGAACATGTGACAATGGTGTACATCTTGTCCTTAAGACATTATTGGTTGTCAACTACTGAGGGAATGATGCTACTGGTAGTGGGTAGGGGCCAGGGATGCTGCTAAACATATTATACTGCACAGGCCATACTCCCACAATAAAACATTTTCTGACCCAAAATGTCAAAATGTTGAGGTTGAGAAACCCTGGTGTCAGGGAAAGCAGGCTAACATCTCATTGATCTTAGGGCATGGCTGCTAATATTTATGACATTAGCCTTGAATCATTAGGAAAACATTAGATTATGATCAGAACACTCTAAAATGCAATGCATTCTACAAAGATTTTTGTAAAAATGGTTAAGATTTGCAATGATTTAGACTTAAAGACATGTTTCAATTACCTAAAAAAATTATGTGGAAGAGCTCACTTCAAATAGAGCCAAATGCATAAAGTATTGTAGAAAAGCAAGACTTCTTTGAAATTTTTAATTTGTTCCACAACAATTTAAAAACTATTTCTGGCTTACTGGTTTGATACTTGCACAAAGAGATTATTAAAAAAAAAAGTTTTAAAACAAACTGTGGTTTAGACTTCCGGGCCCCAGTGAACATTCTTGCTCCCGACAAAGCCTTTACACAATAGTAGGCTCCGACCTCCACAGCATCTGGCTATCAGCTGGGAGCTCATTCTGAAATGGCTCTTTCTGCAGACCAATCTTCCATTTCCTCTTCAGAGCCAACACACTCAGCTGAGACATGGAAGAACCAACTAAATTTGGTGTAATTGCAGTAGGTTTGGGGAATTTGCTTGGCTGAATTGGGAGAGGGGAGGAAAGATGGCATGGAAGGGAATTATGCAGAAGTTCAAGAAAGGATAAAATGTGCTGGAAATAAAATGAATAGGCAACAACATCTGGAAATTGATTGAAGCAAGGCGAGAGCTGAAAGTGCATCTGGAAAGATGAAACAGAACCCAGATTGCCATAGATCTGAAAGATCAGGAGCCTTGAGAAAGTTCTACTCAAAAAAAAAAAAAAAAAAAAAAAAAAAAAATAGACTCTTTAGCCTGGTGATATGCACCAGGAAGCAAGCAAATGTTGCTTGGTTTCTTGATCAAGAAGTCTTTATCTGTATTTCAGCATGGTTTCTGAGCCATGAAATATGAGCATGAAGGAAGCCCAGAAAAGCCAGAAATTCCAGTGGTAAAGAAAGATGGCACTGCTGTATCAAAATACAAAAAAGTTCAGAGTTGATTGGAGGTGGTCTCTGTAACTGACAGGCCATTTGTTAGGCAGAAATAAGCAAATTCACTGCCTCTTCAATCACTGCATTCATGTCTTCACATTCCACCCATAGGCTCAATAAAATACTTTCTCGCGTCCTAGGTCATGATATTAGCAGTGCACATAACACTGGCTTGAGATGTGGCATAAGAGAACAACTTTCTCAGTGTATTCATAATTTAACACTGAATAATAGCCACATCAGCATTGCTGGTTGTAAATCATGCTATCATCACACTCTCCAGTCAGTCTGAGCCAGTCACAATTTTCCCTATCTATCTACAGCAGGAAGAGAGCCTAGCATTGTCCACAGGCCTCTAATATCATCATTTAAATTATGGAGGAATGAATGTGTAATAAACCTTGAGATACAACTTGAGTCTGTCATATCACATCTCCAGAAGTGATTAGGAGAAGACCACCAGAGTTGCTGGCTGGAGTTTCTTGTGGAGACTCAAAATTAGGTCAGAATGCCTTCCATTGTTAGTAGGACTATTTGTCAGGAGTAACTGGTCATGTTACTCACGGAAACCATAGATTTCTTCTTGTTACAGTTTTTTGTTCTTCCTTGTTTTGACCATCTCTTCCCTTTAGTTCTTTACAAAGAGGAGCCTTGGACCACTCAGAAATGCTGAACCTTGAATTTAAAGAAGACACTGTTTTGTAGTCCATATTGTACTGACCTGTGCAGAAGAAGATTACAGGGGAATCATCTATTTGTAAAGCACTCTGCCTCTAAGGACAAAATGACACAACACGCAGAACCACTGTTATTGGTCAAATTGTATCTCTCCCAAGTGCAGATATTTAAGTTCTAACCTCTAATACCTTAGAATGTGAGTGTATTTGGAGACAGGGTCTTTTAAGAAGTAATTAAATTAAAATGAGGTCATTAGGGTGTTCCCTAATACAACCTGACTGGTGTCCTTATAAGAAGAAGAGATTAGGACAAAGATACAGAGGAAAGACCATGTGAAGATGTAAGATGTAAGCCAGGGGTGGGGCCTTAGACAAAACCGACCCTGCTGACACCTTGATCTAGGACTTCTGTCCTCCAGAATGGAGAGATACATTTCTGTTGGTTAAGCCTCCCAGTCTGTGGAACATTGTTATGGCAGCCCTAGCAAACTAATATGCCCGTATGCACTTCGATATATTTCTCTGAATAAATAAATGTTTTCTCCAAGTTTAAATGGACTATTAGACAAATACTGAGATACATTTCTGTTGGTTAAGCCTCCCAGTCTGTGGAACATTGTTATGGCAGCCCTAGCAAACTAATATGCCCGTATGCACTTTGATATATTTCTCTGAATAAATAAATGTTTTCTCCAAGTTTAAATGGACTATTAGACAAATACTTTCTTAGCACCAAATTTACACTGAATGTTGTAAAGAAAACAAAGAGACAATACCCAAACAGTCTCTACAAATTTCCTTCACGTAAAGTGGACGGACCACAGTGTGAATTCACCAATCATGATACACGTTTTGTCTTAATATGAGTTCCCACAGAATCAGATCCTCAGATAGAAACTGGAGTGTAATAGGTTATTTGGGAGATGATTCCAGAAAACTGAGGTAGGAGAGTGGTGACATAAAACAGAAAACTTCAGGTAAAAAACAGGCTACCGTGGTAGCCATTCCCCTCACTGGGACCACCTTCCCCAAAAGAGGGAGTAGAACGTGCTTCAGAGTTGTTGCCGTTGAGGAGTGAGGCAGCTGGAGTATGTATCCACCAAGTCCATCCATCACCTGTTGAAAGCTGTACCTGTGGACTCCACCTGCCCGGCAGCCCTGCCCAGCCTGCCCCAGCCAGAGAGAGTCCTCAGGTAGAAAGTCTCAACTGCTTGCAGTGAATACTCATGCTTGCCTTTAACGATGAGGACTGAGGGGATACGAACAGCGCACTGAAGTGCATTTTATATATATTTATTTATTTATATAAAATGAGGAATTGGTGCTCATAAATATTATTTTATATAGGTATATTTATGTATCTATATCAAATGAGGAATTGGTGCTTGAGATGATAGAGACTTAGAAATCTCATGATCTGCTATTAGCAAGCTGAGGATTCAGGAGAGACAGTGGTATAATTTAGTCCAAGTCTGAAGGCCAGGTAACCAGATGCTGATGATGTAAATTCCAGTCTGAGGGCAGGAGAAAATGAGATGAGATGTACCAGCCCAAGCAATGAGGCAAGAAAGAAAAGGGCAAATTTCTCCTTCCTCTGCCTTTTGTTCTATTTAGGCCCTTGATGGATTGGGTGATGCCCCCCCCCACATTGGGGAGGGCAATCTCCTTTACTGAGTCACCTGATTCAAATGGTAATCTCATCAGGAAGCACACCCACAGACACATTCAGTAGCACTGTTTAATCTGAGTACTCTGTGGTCTTATCCAGTTGACCTATAAAATTAATCATAACTGTCTATTAAGATGATCATGTGGTTTTTGTCCTTTTTTCTATTAATATGGTATATTACATTGATTGATGATTTTCATATGTTGAACCAAGCTTGCATTTCTGGGTTAAATCTCACCCAGTCATGGTGAATAATCCTTTTTATATGTTGCTAGATTCAGTTTACCAGTATTCTGTTGAGAATTTTTGCCTCTCTATATAAGACAGTTTTCTTGTGATCTTTGTCTTTTCTGTAGTTTTCTTGTGGTCTTTGTCTGGTTTTGGTATCACAGTAATACTGGCTTCACAGAATAATTTAAAAAGTGATCCCTCCTTTGTATTTTTTCGGAAGAGTTTATGAAGGATTAATGTTAATTCTTTAAATATTTGATAGAATTCATCACTGAAGTCATTTTGTCCTGGGCTTTTCTTTCTAGAAAGTTTGTGATTACTAATTCAATATGTTTATTTGTTACAGGTTTATTCAAATTTTGTGTTCTCCCTTGTTTTGTTACTTTGCATTTTTCTAAGAATCTGTCCATTTCACCTAGGTTATCTAATTTGTTGGCATATAATTATTCATAGTATTCCCGTATAATCCTTTTTATTCCTATAAGGTTGGTAGTAATGTCCCTTCCTTCATTTTTTATTTTAGTAATTTGTTCAAGTCCTCTTTTGTTTTTCCTTTGTCAGTCTAGCTAAAGGTTTGTCAATTTTATTAATTATTTAAAAGAACTAACTTTGGTTTAGGTAATTTTATCTAGTGTTTTTATATTCTTTATTTCATTTATTTCTACTCTAATATTTATTGCTTCTATCCTTTTGCTTTCTTTGAGCTTAGTTTGCTCTTCCCCTATTTACTTAAGTTGAAAAGTTATTGATCTGAAATTTTTTTCTTTCTTAATATAGGCATTTACAGATACACATTTCTCTCTATGCTAAATTCCATAAGTTTTGGAATGTTGTGTTTTAGTTTCATTAATCCAAAGCATTTAAAAACTTTTCTGTGATTTTTTGTTTTAAAACATTGTTTTTGTTTGTTTGTTTTAGGAATGTGTTGCTTAATTTTTATATATTAGTGAATTCTTAAAATTTCCTTCTATTATTGATTTCTAATTTCATTCTGTTGTGGTTGGAGATGATACTTTATGTGAATTCAGTTCTTTTAAATTATCAAGGCTCATTTTATATTTAACCTAAGATCTAACCTGGAGAATGTTTCATGTACACATGAGAAGAATATGTGTTCTGTTGCTGTTTGATGGAGTGTTCTATAGATCTTGGTTACATGTTATTCATGTAACCAAGTGGCTTATGATGTTATTCAAGTCTTTGCTTTCACTGTTAATCTTTTGTCTAGTTATTCTATTAGTTGGCTTATGATGTTATTCAAGTCTTTGCTTTCACTGTTAATCTTTTGTCTAGTTATTCTATTATTGAAAGTGGAGTATTGAAGTCCAAAAAGATTATTGTTGAATTGTCTATTTCTCTCTTTAATCCTGTCAGGTGTTGCTTCATGTATTTTGGTACTCTGTTTTTAGGTGCATATGTGTTTATAGGTATAATTTCTTAATGAATTGACCCTTTTATTTTCATAAAATGTCCTTTGTCTCTAATAACAATTTTGTCTTATATTTTGTCTGATATTAGTATAACTATTCCAGCTGTCTTCTGATTACTGTTTGGATGACATCTTATTTTCCATCTTTTTACTTTCAACTTAGTTGTGTCTTGAATCTTGTGCGTCTCTTACAGATTGCATATAGTTGCATTTTTTTTAAAAAGAAAATCTATTTTCCAGTACCTGTGTTTTAATTGGAGTGTTTATCCATTTACATTCAGTGTAATCACTATTAAAGTAGACTCTATGCCTGCTATTTTGCTATATTTTTTTATATGTCTTATGACTTTTTTGTTTCTATCTTCCTCCATTCTTGCTTTCTTTTGTGTCAAATATTTTCAAGTGTGTCATTTTAATTTCCTTGTCATTTCTGTTACTATGTATTTTTGAGTTATATCCTTAGTGGTTTCCCTGAGGATTACTATTAACATCTTAAATTGTAGCAATCTAATTCAGATTAGTACCAATTTCAATTCAATAGCATGCAAAAACTTTACTCCTGTATAACTCTGTTTTCTCTCCCCTTCTTTGTGCTGTTTTCACACAAAGTACATCTTTATACACTGTGTGCCTGTCAACATAGATTCTATTACTTAGTGTAGTTGTCTTTTAAATTAGATAGGAGAAAAAAGTTACAAACAAATACTACTTATTCTGTCTTTTATGTTCACCTAGTGCTATGGGCTAAGTGTATCCCCCAAAGGTTCATGTATTGAAATTTAACCCCTCCTGTAACAATGTTAATAGCGTAGGAAATCCTATTATGGTAATTGAGAGGTGGGGCCTTCAAGAGGTGGGGCCTTCAAGAGGTGAGGACTGTACCCTTGTGAGTGGATTGATTTATCCATGCAGTAATGGGTTGATGGTGTAATGGGTGTCAATGGGCATGGTTCTGATGGCTTTAAAAGGAGAGCAAGGGAGGTGGTTATCTCTCTCTTGCTCAGCCATTAACCATGTGACATTCTGGGTTGCTGCAGAGAGTTGCCACCAAGGACAGGGTTCTCGCCAGATGGAGTAATGGGTTGATGGTGTAATGGGTGTCAATGGGCATGGTTCTGATGGCTTTAAAAGGAGAGCAAGGGAAGTGGTTATCTCTCTCTTGCTCAGCCATTCACCATGTGACATTCTGGGTTGCTGCAGAGAGTTGCCACCAAGGACAGGGTTCTCGCCAGATGTGTTCCCTGGACTTTGAACTTTTCAGTCTTCAGAACTGTAAGAAATAAATTTTACTTCTTTATAAATTACCCAGTTTCAGAAATGGAGTGATACATCTATGTAGTTACCTTTACTAGTGCTTACTTTTGTGTGTGTGGATTTAAACTACTGTCTAGTGTCCTCTAATTTTATGCTGAAGGACTCTATTTAGTATTTCCTGTAGGGCAGGTGTCAGGTTCATTTATTGGTTTCTCATTTATTTTCTTCAGAAAGGAGACTATATAACCATAGGAGTAATTATGAAAATCATTAGGAATGCCTGATAAAATAATAAAACAATAATTACTCTTTGCTACAAATGTATTTCACATTCTTTGGAAATTATGTAGTTCTTTAATTTTGAACAAGTTTTAAAGTTTCTCTTATTTTTAACTTAAGAAAAAGTTATTTTCTGTAAGAGCAATGGAAAAAACCCTTCCTGAATGTAGCAATACTAATGATTAGATTACGAAGAACACTTTGTCTTAAATTATGAAATAAATTCTTACTGAAATCAAATCCGGATCTGTAAACTATGATGTTTGTTTAAAAAACTGAATAAATAATGGAAAGTTTAGATAATGGCACAGAACGTAATTCTTGAATATTGAGTGGTAAGATTGTCTTTCATAACTTCTTTCAAAGTGTTTTATACATATTAATTTATACCTCGCACATGTTTATCTGTAGATCATTTATCCACAAATGTCTGCCAGTCAATTATTTATCCCAGAAATAGGAGATGGTATTAAAGATACAACTAGTGAAGTCTGGAATCATAGTTTTCTAGCAGAAGCAAATATTATTTCCCTTTGAATAGCCTCGGGATTTTAGAAAGAGCTGGTAGGTATTTACCTACTACTATGTGTACTTACCCATGGACAAAGAAGAATCTAAAATAGACAGGGGAAGCATGTTGAATGGCCTTGTATCGTACCAACAAGTCCATTTGCAGTGTGAGGTAATCCCACATTATTTCTGATCTTGCTCATAACAGACACTCACATTTCCTTAGCCAGGTCGGCAGGGAGTGTAAGTCCACTCCTTCAGGTCACTGAAGAACTGATTGCTGTCATAACACATCTGTTGGTAACTTTGAGACCAGAATTCATCATAGATCCTGCTCGAGAATAGAATTTTACCAAAGCCTTTCTGAGAAGTTTCTTCTTAGCCTGACTCATCAGGAAGTTTTCTTAGAAACTTAGCGGCTTTCTGTGAGGTCTGGCCACCAGTGAACTACCTTCCTGTTCAGGCAGAATATTTTCCTTTAGCCAACTAAAGAAATCCCTTCTATGAAGAGTCCTCCTGCTGAGCCTTTGGAGGAGGAAGTGTCTAGTTAAGTGCCCTCCATAAGGAGAAGCTGGTATGGATTTAGTTTATTTCTTAACTCTGAGGAACCCATTTTGAAAATTGTCAACCAAAGCAGAGTAACAAAACAATTATCATAAGCTGTTTGTGGATTCCACCTGTAGTTTTCAGGGCTTGAACTCAAGGTTTTGCTGTCTTGGATGTGACACATTTAAATAGAAAAGAGTAAAATTACCTATTTTGAGTAATCTTCACACTTTATGAAAATCAGTTCTGAAGCTAACCCAATGTGATTTTTCAGGGGAAGTCTTAGTTATGGAGGAGCTGTTTTTCTAAGGGTCTCTCCATCTGGCAGGTTACATGACGTCTCCTTTATTTCCTTCTTCCACTAGGTGGCAGGACTTTTAAGCAATGTTGCAAATGTGTCCCAGAGAAGTTAGAATTTTCAACGTTTGACTCAGGTCAAGAGGTTTAACTTTCTTATCTCTCTGGGTCACCGTGATTACCTTGCCCACATTCCTTCTCATAATGCAGTTTGTCTTTTCAGGAAAACAATGCACTAAGAATGAGTTTTTACTTTTGACATCATGTCCTAATTGCAGATATGATTTTAATCACAAATCTTTCACTGAAACATCTGTGGTTTCTTGTTTTCAGGAGAAGAGAGGGGTATACTGTAGACACTGGAATGACAAAAGATAGAACCTTTAATTTCCATCTAAAATGGCAAGGGAGAAAGATGAACTGTTGGTGCTGGTGGGAGAGGGTTGGAGGGTTTGGACCTGAATAGAAACATAAAAAGAAGTAAAAAGAATGCATTAAGGTGTGGCAAATACTACAAATCTAGGAGAAAGTCAATTGCTTCCTTGAATTCAGATCTTATGGCTCACTGGGTCCAAATTATGTTTTGCTAAATTTTCATCACATAATATTGGCCTCTTTGGCTCTAGATTCAATGTGAATGGCATTTGGGATGATCCTGGCTAATTGAAAAATTAGTCAAGATGCTTTTAAAATCATGTCATCAAATACAAGTGGAAAATATTTTCCCAGCTATCTGAAAATAAACTGGGGACAAATGAAAAGGTCAAATTGCCATAAACCCTTTTGGGTTTGGTTATGGACAGTTGTGAATAGCATCACACACTCTCAGATAACTGGAGCTTGAGTTACATGAAATAAGCCCTTGAAATTAAGTTGGTGGGTGGTCTTTAGTTTGTTACTCTGGCACTTGGGTACCAGTACTTGATATTCATGATTAAATCCAAGGAAGAAAATGCTTGAAATTACAACCTCCTTTTGTGTTTGGAGAAGAATCTAGTTTCAGCCAAGCTTCATTTAACCAACATGTTCTAACCTTTCTTAATGGAGAAGAGGTAGAATTCCAAGTACTATTAAATGTTTACCTTTGGTTCACTTGCTGTAGAATGTGACAGGTTTGCAGATGTATTTTCATTACAAAAACAGAGTCCGTTTCTCTCTCTCAATACAAAATCTCACAGAAGTCTACATAGTGCAGATGCAGCTTCTGGAACAGTACAGCACAGATACACCCCAAATTGATTGTATATCATCCATTGTCTCCTTGGCCACTCCTGTGAATGTCTGGCTTTCAGACACAGGTGCTCTTATTTATAAACACCTCCTATGAAGACAGTCAAAGGTGCAGGGTGCACCTGTCAGGGTGAGTGATGAACAAGTAAATGGGTGGGATGGTGATGAGACGTAACCTGAGCTGTTCTAATCCCTGGGAGCAGGACACCTGGAAGCTCCTTCTGCCTCTTCCCTCTCACATCCCCTGGTTTTGCCAGATATAGGAAGGTGGAGAGAAGTAAGTGGTGTGTTTATGTGGATGGGGGAAACACAGGACGAGGGGTTGTTTGGGGAGTTTAATCCCAGACAGGAAACTTCAGAAAGTCTGTCCTGCCTCTTCCCTCTCACATCCCCTGGTTTTGCCAGATATAGGAAGGTGGAGAGAAGTAAGTGGTGTGTTTATGTGGATGGGGGGAACACAGGACGAGGGGTTGTTTGGGGAGTTTAATCCCAGACAGGAAACTTCAGAAAGTCTGTCGTGGCTGTAAACAAAGGTACCTGGGATGATTCTTTGATTTTCCCTTCGGTGGCCTTTATACTCTAGGCATGCCTCTGACCCTGCCAGCCACGCTTCTTCCTGTCTTTTGCCTCTTGAAACTCTCTGGGTGGAAGCCAGCACTGCTAGGAGATATTATTTGAAAAGAACGAGTGTGAAGACTTCTCAGTCTGTTGACTTTTGAAACATTGGCGAATCTTCATAAGGGAGATGTACATCGGTTTAGTAACTTGTAACAAAAGAATATTCTTTTCTCCCTTATTTTGAATTTATTTTAGTACCCACCCACCAAATCCAATAGTTTGTGCTTGACAGTTTAAATAAAGTGTTACAATTACATGACTCCGTATGCACTTTGTCTTCAGAAAGAAAATTTAACTTAGATACCATTAATAAGCTAAATCTTTTCTAGGAGACAAAGCACTGATATTTTGTAGAGAAAAGGCTTTGGGATTAGACACATTTTGTTTAAATTTCTGTTTTAATATTTATTATATATGTGACTTTGGACAGGTTATTAAACTTCTTCGTACCTTGTATTTCTTTTCTTTTTTCCCCATTTACTGCTTCATCCTTTTTATTTTTATTTTTTTGCCATATATTTCACAAATGCATGGTTATACATGTTATCTTATTTTTTCTTTGAAGTCACTTGTATTAAAAAATTATAATAGAAAAAAATCTTTATGCATATATTCACTTTTTTTTAAATTTAATTTTTGAATTGAAACATAATTGATTATACATATTTATGGGGTAGAATTTACTATCAGTATTTGTGTACAGTATGTGAGGATCATATCAATTTTATTAGCAGGTTCATCATCACAAATTGTAATTATTTGTGTCCCTTACCCAGTTACTCCCTATTTCCCCTCTCCACCCCCCTTTCCCAGCTCTAGTAACTATACATCTGTTTGCTCCTGAAAGTTCAACTTTTATTGTGGTCTGTCTTAGCTCCCACTTATGGGTGAGGACATGTGGTATTTCTCTTTCTGTGCCTGGCTTATTCACTTAACATAATTTTCTCTAAGCTCATCCATGTTGCTGCGAATGGCAGAATTTCATTCTTTTTTATGTCTGGGTAGAATTGTATTGTGTATATATACCACATTTTCCTTATCCAGTTTTCCATCAATGGGCATTTAGGTTGGCTCCATATCTTGGCTATGGTAAACAGAGCTGTGGTGAACATGCGAGTACTGGTATCCCTTTGACATGATGATTTCCATTCCTTTGGGTATACACCCAGAAGTGGGATTGCTGTTCCTTGGTTTTCTACCTCTGTAAAAGGAGATATTAATATCTCTCTTTTGGTGTTGTGATGATTAGATGAGCCAATGAATATTAAACATAGCATTTGTTCAGATGCAAAGTGTGGGCTCAATGCATGCTAGCTCCTTCCATCCACAATCAATGGTGGAATCTATTTCAAAATAAGAATTAACTATAAAGCCATGCTTCCAAAATATTATATTCTTGGTCAATTTTTAATCACTGTAGAAAAAGATTCCCTAGATGCATTTGAGCTTTCTGCTGATTGCACTCTTTCCTGGAAGAAACCCTGGGTAGAGAAAATAGCAGTTAAAGACAATATTTGGGGAATGGGAGACAGGTAAAAACCTGAGTGGTGCTCTAATCAGGAAAATTTTTTTTTCCAGTTATAGAACTCTTTTTCCCCCCTTTAATACCCATCTCAAGAGATATAAGCATGTGCCTTTCTCCATACGAGACAGACATTTTTGAAGATATTGATGTACTCCTGTTAGTTTGATAGAAGTCTAATTTCAGGGATAGTAAAATCAGAATATTAAAGCTGGAAGAGACAACTCTTATTACTGAAAGGGTACGTTGGAGGACCCAGAAGGAGTTTGAGAAGCCACAGATGACACACAGTGAGCTCATGGCAGAACAGGGATTAAAATCCATGTGTCTTTATGGAATCGAGCTAAGTGTCCATCAACAGATAAATAGATAAGGAAAATGTGGTGTATATACAATGAAATGCTATTCAGCCTTAAAAAGAATGAAATTTTGTCATTTGCAGCAACATGGATGGAATTGGAGAATATTATGCAAAGTGAAATTAGTCAGGCACAGAAAGACAACTATGACATATATTCCAAATTTAGAACCTAATACAGTCAAACTCAAAGAAAAAGAGAGAAGAATGGTGTTTACAGAGGCTGGGAAGGGTGAGGAATGGGGAGATGATGGTCAGAGGATATAGAATCTCAGACAGGACGGTTTTGTTTTGTTTTGTTTTGTTTTTTACTTTGAGACATATTGCACACTGTCAGGAGCATAGTAATTAATAATGTATTGTACATTTGAAAATTGCTAAAAGAATAAATTTCAAATGTTCTCACCACAAAAAACTATAAGTATTTGAGGTGATAGTTATGTTCATTAGCTTTATTTAGTTATTCTACATTGTAATCATAAATCATAACATCACTCTGAACCTCATAAATATATAGAACTGTAATTTGTCAATTTACAATTCAAAAAATAAAAATAACCACCCCCCCACATTATGCACCTTAAAAAAAATCCAAGTTTCTTGATTTTTTTATTCAAAGCTCTATATTTCAGAAAGGGTGTTTTCATCACAAGTTCTTTTGTTGTTGTTTTTTGTGTCTCTCAGTTGCTGCTCGTGGTGACTAGAAAAACAAAAGCCAACATTAGGAAGGTGGGCTTTTTCACTTGTCTTCAAATGATCCTCTACCGATTTGGAAGGGAGGAAGCAGTTGGATTCAGGTGGGAATAAAGGAAAGAATTGAGAATGGCTTTCAAGGCTGGAATTCCCACAGAAATTTCTTCTTAAGGCAAATACTGGAATACTGAATATTGAGTTTTTTATTTTTTTTCTCTACCAGCTAATGATAAGCACAGACTGACTGATTTGGGGAATAATTAATTAAAATAATTTATGGGAAATCAGGAGATATTTTTTAAAGATAGCTAAGGAAATATCTCGTATATGGATTTGTTTTGATTATTTCATGAAGATAAATCTTAGTGAGATTCCTCAGGCTTTACGACTATGAATTAAAATTTAACCAACCATCTCTGGCCCAAATCTGCTCTCTCACCTGTGTTCTGCCTCTTGTTCCAGGAGTAGCGTTTGCTGCCAAGCGTACAGATGGGACATCTGCATCAAGGACTGGAAAGGAGAATTTTGCCCTGAGTTTGAAGGTGTTATTCTGCCTCTTGTTCCAGGAGTAGCGTTTGCTGCCAAGCATACCGATGGGACATCTGCATCAAGGACTGGAAAGGAGAATTTTGCCCTGAGTTTGAAGGTGTTATTTTTCCCATGGTTTGATTGGCCTGGCATTCTTTGCCTGGCAGTTTTTCCCTTTCCTTTGCAAGGAAGGGGAAAGACGAGGAGCATTCGTTGCTGACGAAGTCAGGAGGGCGCTGAAGCTGCCTGGCTTTATTACTTTTGGCAGATGAATGGTGTGATGTGGTTTTACTTCCTATTTGCAGAGCCTTTCTAGAAACCTGGGCTCTGTTGTTCTTCAGCGAGTCCGCCTTGTTGGCTTATATATATTTAAAAAGAGAGCGAGTCCAAAAGAAGGAAAGGAATTTTAAAAAGCAGATTCTTGAAGAGAACAGAGGACTCCACATAAACGAAGTGGAATCAGAAGGGACAGAGCAGAAGACGGTGGTCGCCTTGCACAGGTTGCCCACCTCTCCACAGCAGACTTGGTAGAGTTTGCATGCATCTCTCTTATAGCTCAATGTAGACAATAGTAATAATAGTAGTAATATCAGCAACAATTACAAATGACGTGTGTGTGGTACTTCCCAGTTGTCTGCACACGCCATTTCATTTAAAGAAGGAAGTTATGGAACACAAAACAAACATGTTGTGTATTCACATTAAAACCTCCAGAGCTTGGACCTCAGGACCATGAGCCAGTTTGGCACAAGGAGGAGATAGTGGGGCTGGCATCTGGTATATGGTTTTGAGCTCAGCTCAGTCGATAAACCCCTGAATAAGGCAGAGGCCCTTATGCCTCAGTTTTTTTCATCTTTAATAAAATAAAACTATATTAGATAATCTCTAAGAATCCTCCCAGATCTAATATTCTAATTCTATGAGCTGTTTCCCTGTATGGGGATATTTCCACTTAAACAAGGCACCATTTGAATGTTGAAAGGCTAACTCTGCTCTTTGAGGAAGTCCCTTATTGCAGGCAGCAGTTTATTCAGAGGTTTACACTTGGTTTATAAAATCATTGTCTTTTCAAGCATTCAGCTAGCTAAAAAAATTACTGCTTTCATCACCACTATTTCTATTTTGAAATGGAAAATTCTCCCTGAAAAGATTTAAATGGGTGTGTGTATTGCACGTATTGTGTAACTACCCCACAGTGTAAAAAGTCTAACCATAACAGGAATCACTTACTACATGCTGTAAGCCAAGTCTTCTTGAATGTAATTCTAAGCCAGGAACATATTCAATCTGCACACATACATACGTGTTATTGCTTAAAAAGAAGTTTCTGTATGGCCAGGCAAATGCAGGAAAATGAAGAGTGGGTGAGCAGAAGGGGAAGGACAAATTAGTTGTGTTTCAGCAATGATCGGGGGCGTGTGCGTGTGTGTGCGTGCGTGTGTGTGTGTGGAAAGATGGCAATGACCAAAAGAACAAGTGTATTCAAGGAGTTAATAAATGAAATGATAGGAATCTTGCTTCTTTAACGCAGCTTTATTCTTCTACACACTTGTTTGTTTTACACATACCTTAAAAGGAGTTATTAAAACCAACGAAGCAAACTTCTAGTGGCAAGGGAGAGAGGAAAAAATCCAGTGAGAATTTTTTTTTAGTAGAATATCAGTTTCTGATCTTTGGGTTTCTAGACGTATTTTGCCTTATTTTCATGAAAGATTTGTAGCTTATCATCAAAAGTTATGTCTTTTTCCCATGCCCACTATGTGCTTTTGATTTATTTTAGTAGCTTTTTATTATTCATTTTATTTATTTTTTTGTGTGGCTGGCCAGTATGGGGATCCAAACCTTTGACCTTGGTGTTATAACACCACTCTAACCAATTTATTATTCATTTTAAGGATCCTGTTTCATAAGCAAACCTTTCTAAAATAAACTTTTCATTTTGAAGTAGTTTTAGAGTTATAGAAAAGTTGCAAGGATAGTACAGAGAGTTCCTAATTGACCCTCACCTTGTTTCTCCAGTGTCAACATCCACATTACCATGGTACATTTGTCGAAACTAAGAAACTTTTGATATATTGCTATTAGCTAAACTTCAGACTTTGCACAGGTTTTACCTGTTTTTCCATTTATGTTCTTCTTCTCTTCCAGGATCCAGTCCAGAATCCTGCATTTCATTATCCCACTATTTTATGTAGGCAAACAGAAGGATCTGGGGGAAGACTCACAAATGGTTTGGAGAGGTCTTGCCTTCTCTCTGGATTTTCCATGCTGTCCTCGAGGTAGTGTTGCATGTGACTAGCTGGACTCCACTTTTCTGTCCAAGTGCTGATTGCCCCCAGGATGGATTTGGCTGCTCCTCCGCCACAGTGCCATATGCAAACCGTTATTGGTGCACTCGTGGAGCTGTACTGCAATCTGACTCCCAGGTCATGGAAGTCATTTGCATTCAAGCTACATCTGGGGCAGAGAAGAAACACCTCAGAGGCAGGCAATGTAGTTGGTGTCACATAGCTTTGGTGGTATTGGGTAAAGGAGCCTTGAGGCCTTTGTTTATAGCAAGACGAGCTATAAGCTCCACGAAGTGAGGGATTGTGTCTGTTTTGGTCACTACTGTCTTTCCAGGCCCACTTGGTGCCTAGCCCATAGTAGGCTGTCAATAAGTATTTGTTGAATGAACGAATGTGTGAAAAGGTGAGATGCTGCAGAGCTGTAGGAACACCAGCAGAGACAGGGAACACCACAGTTGGCAAAGGAAAGGCCTTTGGCCCTCTCAGTCCCCACCCAGGCGGCCTTGGCAGTGATGGGAAGGAATGCTCTCCAGTGGGGCAGCTTGGGGTTCTTCAGCTGTTCTTAGTTGGAAGCCTCACTTCACCACATCACACCTGGCTGTATTTCAAAGATTAATGAACAGCATCTTGTCAGGTTTAATATATTGCTTTTGGGGAGTTTACCTTGACGGTGTAATCATAAATTCCCTGAGCTGCGAATTACACCTTAAGGACTTAAATGAAGTTCTAGTGAGAACTAAAGAAACAGGAATCACTGTAAAATGTAAAAAGTGCCAGTTTTGAGAGAAAACTGTAAATTTTCTAGGACATTAGGTTTCAAAAGAAGGATTACACACAGACTAAACAAAGTAGAAGTCATAAAAATTTAAAGACACCACAAAACATAACAAAAATAAGATCCTTTTTAGTTATGACAGAATTCTAAAAGGAAACTTACACCAAATTATGCCACCCAAGCAGAGCCATTAATTAACCTAATGAGAAAATATGTTCCATTTCCATGGCCAAAGCATGCCAGGAAGCCCTTGACATTTTAAAATGAGAAAGAAAAAAGAAGGAAGGAAGGAAAGAAAGAACGAGAAAAAGAAAGCAGGCGATCACACCATTTTAAAAAGATGTAAATGTTAACTTATCAGTTGAGGAGCTCTGAGGTGTTTTTGATAATATTCCCAGTATTGCCCTAGGGAAATTTTTGCGATTGTTGCATAAATAAAAGGTGGATTACAGAAGCAGTACTGGGAAAAAGAAGTTGAAGTAACCATCGGGAAACTAAGGATGAGAATTTTAAGTATAAGCTTAGCTCCTGACCTTTGGGCAGAACTTCACGAGATGAACATGAGCAATAAGGAAAGATAAAGCAAGGACCTCCCTGTCCCCTGTCCCCCTGAAGCCATATTGACCTGAACAAAGGCTAAAGCAAAGCATGGAGATATAAAAATTTGTATTCGGAAAGAAAACTGTGACAACAAAAATTCCTTTACTGGGTATGACATTAAATGTCAATCCTCTTTTCTGTTTTTAGAATTCTGGGTATGGCATTCTATTTCCTAGTAATTCTATTGGTTCCATGAGCAACGTTGCTTAAGTTACAGTCAAAGTTGTTTCCTCTCTGGATTGTCATTCTTCTATCCTCCTTCTTCCTGACCCCCGCCAACACCCCAAATCTCTCTGCCTGCTCTTTGTGAGCCCTGAAGCTAGTTGTGAGCTCAGAGAGATGCCTGGGCAATTCACTGATGCTTTCTTTTTTCCTCCTGAGAAATGGAGATAATAGTATTTCCCATATAGTTCACAGAAGTTATTTCAAGGATTAGTGAGGTCATACGGGCAGAGCGCTTTGAGGTCCTCAGATGAAAAGGGCTATAGCAGTCTAACATGTTATTAGTCAGCGTTATTCAAATTGCTGTACAGCCTTGTATTAGCATAGTTATAGTCGAAAAAGTATTAGTCAGGGGGTTTATGTATTTCTCCCCAAGATTACTTTTAAAACTGAAATTGCAAAGTGGTCCAAGTTGTGAAAGTTGAAACCAGAGGAGGCACGAAGGCTCTAGGCCTGGTTCACAGACATCCCAGGTGGTGTTATGTGGCCTGGACAGGCTCCAGGTTCTCCCTTCTCTGGTGATCTGTGGGGTAACCTGCCCTTTTGCACTTTCAGAGGTGATAGACAGTTAACAGCGTTCTGGCAGTTCTGGAAATTTTGCTTCTAGGTCTGAGGTCAGAGACGTTTTTCCAGCCTATGCTGGGAAGATAGTCTGATTCTTACTAGCTTTATTGATCCTGCCAATCATGTTAGGAGGTTGGTTATCCATCTGACTTACTTCATTTGAGTAGAAGAAATTGACTCCTGAGTCCACCATTTTTCTGTGCGAGATAACCCTGAGCTTCCTATGTGTCTTCCTTCAGAGAGAACCACGAAGCCACTGGAAGTGCTCAAAGCTGTGCCTAGACTTCAAGAACGCCAGTGCTCCTTGGCCTGGTATCCATACCTGGGCACTAAGAGCCCAGCTTTCAGGGTTTTGGAATTACCCAGAGATCATATTATTAAACCAAATCTTTAAATGAAGGTTGAAGGGATTAATCTTTTTCAATGTCAAAAAATGCTGAGGATTTTTATTTGGAAGTTTTACCTTGATGATGAAGATAAAACATTTTGAATGGATTTAAACTTTAAACTCTATGTTTGTGTTAGATACATTGAGCTTTCGGATTCTATAGCTGTTGATTATTAGATCAAAGTTTGGAAACAGTGGCTGAAATTTTTTAATTTGTCTGAGTGAGTGAATCTTGATAGTGCCTTGCTTCTCAAACTTCAGCATCCATTAGTTAGAATCTCCTGGAAGGTGCATTAAAACACAGATTGCTGGGCTTCACCCCTACTTGATCCAGTAGGTCTGAAATGGGGACTGAGAATTTGCATTTGTTAACAAGTTCCCAGTTACAGCTCATGCTGCTGGTCTGGAGACCATTCTTTGAGAACCACTGTGCTAGGATATGGGCTATAGAATCTCAAGTCTAGACCAGACTTTTACCACACAAAGTACAGTCTTGGACCAGGGCATTGACATCAACTAGAAGCTTGTCAGAAATGCAACCTTAGGCCCCAGTCCAGACCTCCTGTATCCGAATCTGCATTTCACAAGATACCCAGGTGATTAGTATGGACATTAAAGTTTGAGAAGCCCCACTCTAGAGGCCCATGTATGTTTGTTGTTATCCAGCACCCTGTGAGGTGTGTGGATTCTCAGAATGGAGAGTTACCTGGGCCACGTAACTTTCGGTTTGAATACAGCTTTGACTGAATGTGGCCAAGGACCCCCTGAGGATAAGCTTAGCACAGTGTACTCTAGGGTTTTATCATCTCTCACTTATGTCTCATCAAAGAGTGAATGAGACCCATAAAAATAGACAATTAACAAAATTAAATGGCTTAAGAACACTGGCAAGCTTGCTTTTACCACAAGAACTAAAAGCACAAGGAAAGTCTCTAGCACTTCTGTAATCATGAATGGTGTGACTCCTTTTGAGCCAGAATCCCATGAACCTGATGGAGCCCGGGGTGTCCACGTTTTGGCCCCATTGTGCAATTCTATACAGCAGAAATATCCATGCTGCTCTTGGAGGGCTGGCTACAGCTCTCCGTATGTAGAGGCAGGTGTTCAACATCAAATAACACTGCCCTGGACCTGAGCAACCCAGAGAAAAATGTAAATTAAACTTAAACAGTTATGATAAGAACCAGTCGACCACCCGTCCACCCCTTCCCTACTCATTCTGCCCCAGCCCCCATCTCCACCTCCCATCATTGCTCACAGAGCTGAAACTCCTGGGAGTGTCTTTAGAATTGCAAATACTGTTTTAAAAAAATAGACTCCAAAATCTCAGAAACCAAGACCCTGGACATAAAAGACTTCACCTGGAAGGGTCCATCAAGATATATAGTCAAGGACAGGGTTTGAAGACTACAGTTTACTAAATGTGTAGATTTTTCTACTGAATCAAACATTTGGTGTGTCTTTCATTGTTTTGCCTCATTGTAGAAAGTCATTCATTCAACAAGTGTATACTCAGTGCTGGGATCTATGGGGAAATACAAAAATGAAGCTCCTTGGAGGAGAAATAGGTGTGAACATTAAGTAAAAAGCTGGAGTGCAAGGTTAAGAGAGTTCAGGACCAGATGTCTTGGTCACCAGGAAACCCTGTGCAGAACAGGATGCCAGTCTTTGAGGTGTAGGACATGCGTGTCTCAGGAGTGTCAGGCAGAAAGTGATTGGGGTTGTGGCTGTACTGTCTGTTGATGCCACTCCATTTCAGTTTCTGATGGACACTGAAAGCCCTTATTTGGATCAGTGATCATACACCAAGGGAGTTGTGGACTGGAGGGAGAGCCTTGGAACCAAAGCAGTTGGTATAATGGGTATGGACTGCTGTTAGTGGCTTTAAACCACCCAGGGACTTTCCCATGCACTTAAAATGAAACTCAAACTCCTTATCAGTCCCACAAGACCTTGCACAATTGTCTGTCATCTCCAACTTTATTCTTCCCTTTCCTTCCTCCACTTCAGCCATTCCAACATCCTTGACCAGTCTTTTTTTCCCACCACATCTTGGTTTTGTTTCTGCCTGGGATGCCCTTCCTTCCCCAAACTCTTCATATCCTTCTCCTGGGGGTGGGGTTCTATGGTCTTCTTGTTTAAAGTAGCTCTCACACCTACTGTCTGTGTCATTATTCTGTTTACTACCTTCTTAACTGTTCTGTTTATCAATTACTATGCAATAAGTCACTCTATAACTTAGTGGTTTAAAGCAAAAGCAATCATTTGATTATATCTTGCATTTTTTTTGGGATAGGAATTGAGGAAGGCTTGCTTGGGTGGCTTCTGCTCTGCATCTCTCCTGCCATCCTAGTCAGGAGGTGACTGGAGCTGGAACATCCTGGGGCTGGAGTAGCTAGGGCAGGCTGAACATCACTCTCTCTGCACATGATCTCATGGTCTCTACAGGTGGGTTAGTTTTAGCTTCTTCACACCATAGTGGCCTCAGGGTAGTCCAACTGATTGTCTGGTGACTGAAGGCTTCAAGAGCCAAGAGTTCCTGTGAGCAAGGTGGAAGTTTTATCACCTTTTATGACCTAGCCTTGAAAGCCATTCAGCATCATTTCTACCTTTTATTGGCCCAGATTCAAGGGTGGAGGAATAAGACTCCATATCTTGATGGGGTACGATTCTAGAAAAGCATGTGGGATGGGAAATCTTATTGCATCCAACCTCAGAAAATGTGATCTGCCACAATGCCATTTATTACAATATATAAGTACAGTGTTTATTGTTAATTTCTCTACATGTCACCTGCCTTAGAATGTATGCTCCCAGAGGGCTGGAGCCTTGCCTGTCTTGGTTATTCCTATACCACTAGCCCAAAGTGGGGGTGCAATGTTGAATGAATGTCCAAATGCCAGGATAAATTGATGCTTCAACTCAATTATTTCATGGGACTAAAACACATCATTTTTGAAACAGCTTTCTCCCTTGATCCACCCACTTCTCTAAAGGATGTAGCAATAACTACACAGCAACAATAAGAAGTCTCCCCTACCCCGCCTTCAAGTTGACATTTCTCTAATGCTATTCAGTTTCCATTTGAAGACACAAACATTCTGAGACTCTTCCTCTGCTTCTTGGTTTTCTTGCCTTAGAAGCCCATAATCCAGACCCATTTAGAGATACAACCTCTGCTAATAAGTGCCTTCCTTTCCTCCATTCTTCTACCCAGTCTAGTTTTTCCAGCAGTACTCCAAGTTCTCCAATACAGGACAGTGAGTAACACATCAAGGGAATTCTTTGCTACAGACACCTAATTCAATGATTATTGGATGACATTATATCTAGTTAAATAGTGAGACATTTGGCCACTGTTTAGGTTTTCATATAATTTTTCAGGTCTGGGTAAAGAACTATTTTCTGAGCATTTTTGGCTCTTTTTAAGTTTTTTTCCTCAATTAGCTCAACTCTCTACTACACATGTCACAAGTGTTTTGTTAAATTTCTTGGAAAGGCATTTGGGGACAAGTAGAACTGAGGCTGAATAGATCTAGATAAGGTTTTTCAAGTGGACTTTTAACATTCTAGACAGCGATCTCATGAACTGCTCTTAGGGATGCTGTGAAAAATGCACTTTGGGGCTGGTCCCTGGCTCACTCGGGAGAGTGTGGTGCTGATAACACCAAGGCCATGGGTTTGGATCCTATATAGGGATGGCCAGTTTGCTCACTCGCCGAGCGTGGTGCTGACAACACCAAGCCAAGGATTAAGATCCCCTCACCGGTCATCTTTAAAAAAAAAAAAAAATGCACTTTGATGTCTTTGTAAGGAAAATTAATGATGTGCCATCACATGGTGGTTTTCAGAAAAGGATTCCTTACAAATACTAGCATTGCTGTTTTCTTCCATAATGAGCATAGAAGCCAATTGGATCATGAAGTATGTCTGGCAGTATGAAGTACTGATCTCAAGAAGCTACTTATTCCTGTTTTCTTCTGTGGCAATATTCATATATATCTTCTCATTAGAGAATTTAACTTCACAGAAACTTAACTGAGTACATTACGTTTGGAGCAGTATGGCAATGCCATACTGTTATTGGTCCAGGCTAGCTGCCTGCAAATAAACTTTTCTGAATTTGGATATATATATTTTTGCACTGCTTCTACCTCTAGTGAAGTTTCTCACAAACAAAATAGCCAAAAGAAGAGCAGCAATATTGAACTAAAGTTAAATAGGTTGACTAAAGAGATTGACATTAGGCACTTGTGATACTAATGGTGATGATGAGAATATGTTGCTTGGCTGGCCCAGGAGTCCTGTAGGTCTGGATATGAGATATAATAATAGCAGGGGACCTTAACAATGTCCAGGGTGACAAATGATGATGGATTAGTTTAATTAACTAAATGAAAATCTCAACTGGAATCTTAATTGTGACACCAATAAGATTTCACTCTTCTCTTGACTTAGGCCCCAAATAAGCCTTAGGTAAATAACCAAAGTGGATTGGATTTTACCAAAAAATTTGCTTGACCTGGTAGGTACTTTTAGGCACTAAGGTGTTATCTTTTCATGTCTGTATTGTTTCTCTTCCCAGATTCTAAGCATTTGTAGAATGAAGAACATGCCTTATACACCTTTGTCTTTCCAATAGGTCTTAGACTAGTCTTCAATAGTTATTTATCAGTTGATAGTGGATTGTAGTAAGTTTTCTTAATACTCTCCTGTGATGAAATCAGTGTTTGTTTCCTGATCCTAATGTTTGATTTTATTATGTAAATTAAAAGAGAGAAAATGAATAGAAAGGAAACCTCCATTTCTTCCTCTCTCCCTCCCTCTTTTTCTTCCCTCTTCTCTCTCTCTTTCCTTCCTTTTCCTCCCTTCATTTTCCCTCCTTCCTTTCCTTCCTCCTATCTCCCTTGATTTTCTCCCCAAACTCTGGTAATCAAATTTTACTTTCTCCCTTTACATTTATAGTAACTGTGGCACATTGATATGAATGCTTTTTTTGAAATCTAATATTGTAGAGGGGATGGATAATCAATCAGAAAAGCACATTAGTATGAGATTCTGAGTCAAAACGAATCAAAGTGAAATGCTTTAAAACATTCTAAGAAGCCAACAGAAACAAATCAAGTAATTTCTCACCATGAAAAAGGCAATATGGAGGCCAGTCTTCACATAAATCCATGGAGGGCAGGAGGGTGTTGAAAGCAGGTGAAAACTGTGAGTTCATGTCCAGAATGATATCATAGTGCTTTGTGAGATCAGTTCAATAGGTCCTGCATGTGATTGCTTTCTTTGATATTCAGCATGCCTTTGAAAAATGCTGTGGACTTGCTTTTTACCAAAGTTGGTAACATAGTGGGTCTAGCTAGACAATGAGCAGACTTACCAACAAAGCATGACTGCATTGTTGTATATAAAACTCATCATCAGAAATAAATGTTTGAAAACAAGATGAGGATAAATATTATCATTAACTTGGCAGTCTCATTGTGGGAGGCAGCACAAATACCTAGAAATTTGGAATAATTAAGTCATTGTGACCCTAATTAGTTTTTTTTAAAATCGATGAAGAAATTTAAATAAACTTCAAATCCCTCTATCCCTTTTCTCCTTGCCAGAAACAATCAATATTGTCTATTATGCCAGAGATACGAGGCCAGTTTGGTCTGTAAGACTTCTAAAAAATTGTATTTGTATCTATGGAATACTTTTCAAAGCAATTTCACCATATTATCCCATTTGATGTTTAAATGTTGCAGTTATCCTTATGTCATTTTATCAAATATGAAATAAATCACAGATGATGATTTTTTTTTCTGAATGTTGATCTTCCAATGCCTCTTGAGTATGAGACATTAGAAAGACCACTAATCACTGACTACTGAGACCCTGACTCAGTTTCACTGCTGGTCCAAGAACTTGCCACTGTGCCATTACCTTGTCCAAGTTACCTTGGGCCTTAATTTATAAAATTAAAATTAATTCATAGTTTAGCACATGATTTTAAATTCTGAGGTCAAAGGAATGGAAGAATTGCCATATTGGCCCATCCGCCCCAGCATTCTCTTGCTGAGGCACTTTCCCTGGAAGAACATGTGGCTGTCTTTGAAGCCATCCTTAAAATTCAGGTGTATTTCAGATTTAGTCTTCATTTAGGGCTTTTCCTCTTGCACATGTCTTTAGGAGAAAGAGGACAAGATTGTGCTTAATCCTGTAATTTCTTATTCTAACAGTTTGGTGGTCACTTTTGAAAGAGTTTGAATGGTAAACAGAATTGACTAAAATTTTGCTGCCAAAGAGCATTGTGAGTGGAGCATTGGAATAACCGGAGAGGGTATTAGAAATGCAGACTCTCAGGCTCTACTCCATACTTAGAGAATCGTGAGCTGCATTTTAACATGATCCCCAGGTAACTGGTAAGTAAGGACATTGAAGTTTGAGAAGCATTGGCCTAAAAAGACAGAGTATTAATTAAGGTCACTGGGGATTGGGGATCTGGGTCAAACACAGCATTCAAGTTTAAGAAAGCAAACACATCCTTTCAGAGATTCGGTGTTCTTGTGGTTTGGTTGGTGACACCTGCTGTTCAAGGTTTTTGGCACTAGAGGGTAATATTGGGCTGCATAGCTAAGTGAGCAAGTCCTTTCTCCAGAAAACAGATGGACATCTTAAAATGATCTGTTATTAAACTTTTGTTTGGTCTTTCATATTACATTTACTCTAGTTACCAAAAATGACTGACATTCATTTAGCATGAACTACGTGCCAACACTGTGCCAGGCCTCTTACATGAATCACCTTATTTTATCCTCAGAGGTGCTAATATTGCTCCACTTTAAAGATGAAAAAATTAGGGCTTAAGGAGGGCAGGAAATCTGTTTATGGTCACACAACTGAGAAGGGACAATAGGCAATGGAGCATGGATCAGACCAGGTCTGACCGTGAGCCTATGCTCTGATCTTCCATCCTGCGCTGCCTTCTCTTTACTTCTCTTAACAACTCTCCAGGGCAGGCATATTGAAGTAAACAACTGTGACTCCATTAAGCAATTAAAACAGAATAAAGAATTAAATTAAAATTCTGTACATTTTTAATGCACTTTCTTTGTAAGTCGGGAGCACAGTGATTATGTGCAGAGGCTCTCAAGCTACATTGTCCAATACAGAAGCCACTAGCCATATGTCCTGTTGAGAACTTGATATGTGGCTATTGTGACTGAAGAAGTGAATTTTTAAATGGTTTAATTTTAATTAGTTTAACTTTAAGAAGTGATACTTGATTCCATCAGAAAGCTTTTAATTATCTTTAGAACAGCTTGGCTATGTGAATCTACTTTTTTTAGCTATGAATTTTATGCAAACTAAATACAGATCAAGTATTTTTGATGAAAATTTTTATGTGAATTGAGATGTGCTGTAAAAGAATACATAATGGTTTTCAAAGACAGTATAAAAATGTAAAAAATTTTATGAATGGTTTTTGTGTTTATTATGTGTTGAAACAATACTCTTCTGGGTGCATTGAGTTACATGAAATAGATTGTTAAAATTAGTTCACCTGTTTCATTTTTCTTTTTAGATGTGGCAACTAGAAAATTCTAAATGATATGTGTGGCTTACATAATATGAAATTGGACAGTGCTGCTTTAGAGACAGATTGTCTGAGTTCAGATCCTCATTCCATCACTTAATAGCTGTGAGAGGTCTGTGTTCCTCCATCTCTTCATCCATAAAATGGCATGAGTACCTTCCACATGTGATTGTTGAGAAGGTTAAATGAGCTAATATATGGAAATTACTCATTGAGAGACAATTTTCCATGGGCCCTTTGTATTTCTACACATCTTGCAAGCAGAAGCACTGAATGCCTTTGTTCTGAGCTAGCTTTACAAAGATGTTTGTATAGCACACATCTTTGGAAATAGAGATAGCTTCTCCCTCTAATGCAAAGATCAGATAGACTTGACTACTGTCCATTGTAAAAGATTTTGGATCCATAAGTTCAGAGTTCTTCTGTAACTGAACACAATGCCTGTGCAGATATTACCTGGCTCTTTCTGTCACCCTGTGGGAATTAGGGCTCAGGAAACTAGTTACTGGTTATGGCTATTGCTGTGAGTAATAGATTGTCCTTTGTTTCTGACCCAGGACTTTCTTGTCTTCTTCTAGCATCTGTGAAATGTGGCAGCCTAACTCGTTAGCTTCTAAGTAGAGTGAAATTTCAGGCCCTTCGCAGTTCTTGACAGTCATTAGAATAGGTGCCTGGTACACAGCACAATATAAGTGCTAGCTATTATTACTATTACCCCCGCTTATTTCTGTTTAGTTTAGCTGAATCACTACTGTCTTATGCCTATTGTATCCACCTGCACTGAGGAAGACATCTTTTCTCCACTCTTTTTTTGATCTCTAGCATTCCCTTTGACTCTTTTTTATTGCTTATCCCTCATGGTTATTTCGGGCTGCATGTGGTGAAACTGGATATGATTTTCTTTCTCTAAATATTATTTCTTGTTGCTCCAAAATTCTTCTCTTCCAAGAGAATATTATGGAACTAAATATAAAGGCACGTGGTTGCAATCTCATGCTCCAGGTTGCTCTGTCTGTATTTTCTTTAATTGAGAAGAGTCTGACACATGACAAGCATCTGCCCCCATTACTTCTTTCCCCCAATAATTCTGTCTGTATAGTGTTACCTCTTCACTTGTGTACACTCAGAGATGTGCTACACTTGATCACAGTGCATATTTTCCACATATGCATAATAGATTTTGACTACACTATAAAACGATACCCAGTGTTGTAAGAATTTTACTGGTTTTGGTCAAAGGCCAATGTAAAAAAATTTCAGAGCAAATAGTATGTATAGTGTACTATTTGTAATAAGCTACAGGATAAAAAAGGAACAGTTAAAGGGAATATGAAACATTTCAGTATGAATTACATATAAGAGATTATCAAACAAACACAGTACCAAAATGTTTTAATTGAACTGTCAGAATTACTTTTAGCTATAGTTTTTGAAGTAGCCAACATTTTTTTTAAAACAACAACTATTTTTATATTGGCAACTTAAATTTAAATTTAATTAAAATTAATTGGAATTAACATTCAGTTCCTCATTTGCACCAGCCACATTTTAAGTGCTTGATAACCACATGTGGCTAGTGGTTATCATATTGGAGGACAGTGCAGATATAGAACATTTCCATCATCACAGAAGGCTCTCTTGGGCAGCTCTGCCTTAAAAATCACATAAATGTTTGGATCTGATAATAAGTATTGTTCTTTAGTGAGCAGCACTAAATTGGCTTCCATGGCATTTTTGACATAATTCCAGATATGTTTACAACTCTAAGTAACATGATTGGTGTTAGGATAAAGTTGTAGACCTTTATTTCTAAAAATTCAATACACACTGACAACACCAAATGCTGGTAAGGATGTGGAGCAATAGGAACTTTTATTCATTGCTGATGGGAATGCAAAATGGTACAGCCACTTTGGAAGACAATTTGGCAGTTTCTTATAAAACTAAAATACTGTTACCATAGGATCCAGCATTTGTGCTCCTTGTATTTACTCAAAGGAGTTGAAAACTTATGCCCACAAAAAAACCCACACCTCGCATTTATAGCAGCTTTACTCACAATTGCCAAAACTTGGAAGCAACCAAGTTGTCTTTCAGTAGGTGAATGAATAAATAAACTGTGTTACGTTTAGACAGTGGAATATTATTCAGCACTAAGAAGAAATATACTATTAAGCCATGAAATGACATAGAGAAAGCTTAAAGAGATATTACTAAGTGAAAGAAGCCAATCTGAAAAGGCTACACATTGTATAATTCCAACTATATGACATTCTGGTCAAGGCAAAACTATGGACACAGTAGAAAGATTGCCAGGGCTTGGCGGGAGGGAAGGATGGATTGGCTGAGCACAGAGGATTTTTAGGACAGTGAAACTACTGTGTATGATACTCTAATGGTGGGTACATGTCATTACACATTTATGACAACCCACAGAACGTACAACTTCAAGACGGAACCCTGAGGTAAACTATAGACTTTGGGTGATAATGACATGTCAATGTAGGTTCATCAATTGTAACAAATGTACCACTCTGGTGGAGGATGTTTATAATGTGAAAGGCTGTGCATGTGTTGGGGCAAGGAGTATGTGGGGTATCTCTTTATCTTCTGCTCAATTTTGCTGTGAACCTGACACTGCTCTAAAAAATAAAGTTTATGAATATTAAAAAAATAATTGGTAGGGAAAAATTCAGTACAACACAGAAGCTCATTTTCTATTTTTTCAAGGTCTATATCTTCATTTAAATATATTTATTCATAGCAATATTTTCTTTTTTAAATTTTCTCAACAGGAGTCTTTCATAGTTTCCTTTTGTTGCTACATACTAAATTGGCACAGTTTACACAGCTCAAAACTAAGGTATATTTATAGTGCCTATTGCTTTAGCAACCTAGTTTGTCAAAACAGATAGATGAATTCCAATATACGTGAAAATATTATACTTGTTTGTGTGATTATGATGCTACTGCTGAAATAAGAGCAGCAGATGTACTGACAGCAGCAAGCAGCCCAGCATCATGAGATGACCAACTGCCATCTACAAATATTTACTCAGTGCTGTTGTGTACATTCTACTCGACTAAGCACAAGCCTGGAATTAAGATTTAGGCCATGCCATTGTTTCCTTTTTTGGAGGCAGAAGGTCATGTTTCTGTTAAGTGTTTTCCAGTATTCCTATTCTGTCCTTGAAGTTAAAACAGCCTATCAACCACGATTTGATCTTTGCTCCTCAAAGTGTGGCCCATTTAACAGCAGTGTTAGCATAACTTTCGAGTTTGCTAGAGATAATCAGAGATCCCATCCCAGACCTACTGAATCAGAATCTGTTTTATAGCAAAGTCCCCAGGTGACTGGAGGAACACTGAAATTTGAGAAGCACTGCTTTGGACAATGAAATGAGACCTCAGTAAGTCTGATGCCATTTCTGGGGCATGGTGTTATGGGTTGAATTGTGTTCCCTCCCCTTCTTCCACCTCAAATTCCTATGTGGAAGTCCAAACCCCTAGTACTTCAGAATGTGACTTTATTTGGAGGGAGAGTCTTTACAGAGGTAATCAAGTTAAAATAAGGTTATGAGAGTGGGCCCTAATCCAATATGACTGTTGTTCTTATAATAAGGGGAAATTTGGGCACAGAGACACACGCAGAGAGGGAAGAAATATGGGGAGAAGATGGCCTGAAACAGATCCTTCCCTCACAGCCCTCAGAAGGAACCAACCCTGCTAATAACCTTCATTTCAGATTTCTAGCCGAGCCGTGGCGCACTCGGGAGAGTGCGGCGCTGGGAGTGAAGCAACGCTCCCGCCGCGGGTTCGGATCCTATATAGGAATGGCTGGTGCGCTCACTGGCTGAGAAAAAAAAAAAAAAAAAAAAAAAAAAAAAAAGAAGAATTTACTGTGAGACTATTTCTGTTGTGCAAGGCACCCAATGTGTAGTGCTTTGTTAGGGTAGCCTGAGCAGAAAAATACGGTTATGTTTTCTTCTATATCTTGAATTGATTGCCTTTTAGATGATACCAACCAAGCATTTATGCCTTGGATGTGGCCAGAATATGCTATCTATCTGTCAGCAGTCCTCTTGGTGACGTAGTTTGTAATGATGATGTTTCTGACAGTTGCAAAACCAGACATTAAGGGCTCTACAGGGAGTGGCAGCTTCTCTGTGACAGTGCACTTCAGCATGAAGGGAACGATGCACACAGATCCGATAGGGTTTTAGAAATTTAAAGTGAGAGCTGTAGGAGACATGAAAGGATTCAAGAATGAACCTTACTAAGATGGGAGGAACAGAAAAAGAAGATTCAGAGAACACATCAGAGAGAGCAACAATAGAACATCAGAAGGGTGGGAGAACTAGGGAGAAGAGGCTGGGAGACTAGAGAAAAATGAGTAAGCGTTCTTTTATAATTATTTAACCACACAAGTTAATGAAGTAGAGTCATTAATGTATTCCTGTCTAAGGTTTGCAGTTTCAAATCTGTAATCCACATGGATCCTGGAATTAGTAACAGCTAATAGTAATACCTGTGAGAGCTGGAGGGAACTTCCATCTCTCATTTTATACCCAAGGAAGCTAAGTCCCAGTACAGTGAGAGACGCACTCAGCATCACCTGGATGATTAGATGGAGACACAGGCCCAGGATCTCACATCCCTAGCCCAGGATTCTTGCCAGTACATCTGGCATGCATGGCTTTTGGTAGCTGGAGATCACAGAACGAAGTGCCTATGATAAGCTAAATTGCTTTACATGAAGCACATGGATTTTGCATCAAGGAGTTTTAATTATAAGGCTATAAATATGCCAAAGGGATCTGACAACATCTTATTAAATTACAGGGGTGAGCTCAAGTCATTTCTGATGCTGGCATGGTCCCAAGAAGAATGAGTTTTATAGTTGGGAGCTACCCAGCCCTCCCTTCCCTCTCCCTGCCTCCTCCTTTCCCTTCTGAAATTGTTTGTTTGTTTCAATCATAGAAAATATTGTATAGAAGTCAAATATAAATCAAATTATGAAAATGAAGAATATTTCATCCAAATCGTTTCCCTTCCTTTTATCCTCTCATTTGTTTGAATGATGGAAGGATTTAATCTCCAGAGAGACCTCTTTGAAACTCTAAATAGAAAACACTATTTTTTCTGATGAGTTACTAAGTGTGGCTGGTTTTTAAATTGTACTTCCACTGGAAATAGTACATTAGTTTCAAAATTTCTGAAAAAAAAAAAAAGTGAGTGTGAGGAGCGAAGTGAGTGTAAAGAACAAGTTCACAGAAATATTTGTCCTGGGGAAACTGGCAGCTGGTGGTTGTAATAGTACAAATGTGAACTATGACAATTCTTTGTGACAACTATGGAAATAATGGCCTTTTCCATTGGTAGATGCC
Organism: Galeopterus variegatus; assembly: GCF_000696425.1. Taxonomy (NCBI): domain Eukaryota; kingdom Metazoa; phylum Chordata; class Mammalia; order Dermoptera; family Cynocephalidae; genus Galeopterus; species Galeopterus variegatus. The sequence continues at coordinate 115,448 of NW_007727717.1, read as the reverse complement.
TTATAAATTTAAGGGTTACATATCAGTTTGGAAGTAAGGTCCCTCCTAAACTCACTTTATTGTGATCACATTGGTATCCAAGATAATGGTTTCTTAATTGTTCTCACAAGATCTTATCATGTCCCTTTTTAGTTCCGCCACATCATCTCTCTTCTCATTTGTGTTTAAGTCACACTTATTAATATATTTATAAATCAGGATCTAAAACAGGGAGATGGAAACCACTTCGCATGTTTGTAACAGATGGAATTTAAGGCAGGGAATTGATTACACTGGTGAGGATGGTGCTGAGAAGCCAAACAAGGGGGCAGTGAAGGAACCCAGTAGCAAGAAACCACTTCTCTCACTAGACTGTATGTACGTATGATCATTTTCTTTAAGTATGTAGGAACTGCTCTAAGTATGTTAGGAACTCAAAAAACTGAAGACACACACCAGAAACAAAGAGGGTTATTGTGGGCTGCGCCATGGAGGCAGATTCTAAGAGCTGGACGGGCAGTGCACGAAGAACTTCGGTGCCTCCTGAGCCACTGTGGGGATCAGCTAAAGGATGCTTTCTGTGGTGTCACTTTGCCTAGCTTAAAACTTCTAGAAAGCACTCTGACCTCAGGGATATTTTGTGAAAAAAACACCTTGTAACACATTTAATTCTCTTAGAAACAACAGTCTCTTACAGAGCAATAGCTCTTTCTTTCAATGAATCAAAGAGATGCATTTATCCAGGAAGAAAGAGGGCTTAGACAAAAGCATTTTGCTCTTCCAAAGAATATTTGCAGATTTTAAATGCATGCCCAAAATAGCAGATCAGACCTTATACAAATACTCTTGAGAGGGTTTACTGGAAGCAAAATGGCAAGGCCAGCAAACTTCCGGGGTATCTGCAATCACCTTTTTTCATGTCCCTTCCTCTCTACACGCTTCTTCCCTTCACTTTGGGCACTATTCCTAACTGCTCTTCTGCATTCCTCACTAATTAATTCTTACTTGCTTGAATGAATCAGATTGAAGTCATTTAAAATTTAGAACACATTTAAATCAATGTAACATCTTCATGGTTGCCTAATATGTTATTCAGTTCTTTTTATACTATGTGATAAAATGGTTTTTTCCCTTAGAATATTATTGTCAGTTGAGGTAACTCACCATACATTTATGTTAACTTGCAGCTACATGTACATGTGTATGTTGGATTTAAGTAATACATAATCTACATATGCAAAAACACCCCCAAAACCAAGAAACATTATTCAGTTCTTTTTATACTATGTGATAAAATGGTTTTTTCCTTAGAATATTATTGTCAGTTGAGGTAACTCACCATACATTTATGTTAACTTGCAGCTACATGTACATGGGTATGTTGGATTTAAGTAATACATAATCTACATATGCAAAAACACCCCCAAAACCAAGAAACCCTGAATACCAAGATGATGTCTGACTTTGTGATGTTATGTAAGAGGTAAGCATAGAATTAATGATGAATTGATACCATTTCTTTTAATGTCACTGTGTAGTCTGTGACATAAAAAAAAGTCTAAAAAAAAGAATAACAGGTTTTAAGTGAAAAGCTTTAAGTTGATGCAAGGGATACATTATTTAATTTTTTTTAATTGATATATATATGACCTATACAAATTATAAGGAAGAGAAACAATGGATATATCTTGGATTCATATTTACTAAGGAATTTTTTAAAAGGCTAATCTCTAAATGAACAAATCTCTCCATAGCAGTGGGGGAAACCATCACCATGACTGAGAAAAAAACAGCTCTACAACACTCTTGTGAATACATGTTACTCTCCTAAACAGTTATTTTAAGGCAATTTCCAAAATTTATTCAGAGAAGATAGTTAAGAGAAGAAGGATTGAAACTGGCTAGGATTAGTGTTTGGCAGGTTTATGGTCACGTTTTTTAAATCCAAGGTGCTTCTATTGTTAGAGTTCCCACGTTCTTTGACATCATATTAATTACTGGAGATGTGACCAGTTTGTGTTGGTGTGACAAGGAGGAAGAAGGTAAGACAGCACACATATACAGGAATTTCTTTTCAGATTTCCTGAAAAGGAACTATCTGATGGTACTGCCAGCATTCACAGGAATAGGCCCATCAACTTCCTGGGGGTCATAAAGAAATACGTACATTTTCTGAGCATGGGACTTTGAGCTGAGTTCTCTGCAAGTTCAAATCTCACACCAGGGGTATGAAGATTCTGAAGTCTCCATCGAGGAACTACTTCTATTTTTTCCTCATAGATTTGGAATAGTGTTCTTCAAAATAGACTCCATAGAGATGGTTGTTGCTTGGACAATAAATGGCTACTAACTCCTTACTGTTAGTTCAAGCTCTTGGCTGGGTTATTCTCTGTTTCTTTCCTGTATCTGTGACGGAACAGCTGAACTGGAGCATATAAACTGGCAGTCATCAATGCTTTTTGTTATTTCTTTCAATAATTGTAATAGAGCAGTCTAGCATGTTATCTGTCTACTATTCTTCATAATAGAGTTTGAGAAAATATGACACCAGGAGAAGGCATTTTTTAGGAAACTGAAGAAAAGATAATATATCAAAATCAATAGCAATTACTCCAGGACACTTTAATTATGGGTGTACTGAGAACATGTCTATTTAGTCAAAACCAATAGAAAATAGAGAAGATGAAAGAGAAAAGAGGTAAAAAAGGAAAAGGATATATATATATATATACAGAGAGAGAGAGAAAGAGAAAGGAGGCATGGAAGGAGAGGCAGAGGACATAGATAGCGTAGATAACATTCTATAAAGATGCCCAGAAACTAATTTGTTAATCGGCCCACTGCAACTGCCCATGGTATACCTTATTTTTCCTCTTATGAATTTGGGCTTGGTTTCTCCTTTATGTTTCAAAGCCAAGAGACTTAACAGAAAGTTAGACTAATAAAAGTTTAAATTAATGTATAGTTGGAAAGACCCCAGATGTAGCATCTAACCTCATATCTTACACCTAGCAGGCTTGTTGTATAATTTATGATTCAGATATTTAAAATAATGTCAAATACAAATGGATTAAAAATTATTTGTACATTGTTATGAAATAAATAGGGAAGAAGTGACTGCTCTAAGGCATGTTAATGACAAAAAGAGTAGTCTTCTATTTAGGTCGTGTGTATATGTTGCATGTGTAGGTTGCTTTGCTCTTTTATGAGATAGCCCATTCATCTGAGAAAATTCCTGAGTATTCTTTGGGATAAAATAAAAGATACGTATTTTAAAATAGCTACATTAAAATCAAATTCCAAGAAGAAAAGGTATGAATGGAAAAATTTTTTGCCATCACTCAAATTACTTAAGTCTTTCCTCCTTCTCACTTTAATGATCTGCCAGCCCAGTTTTCTTCTCATTCTCTTAAGTAACTGTTAAGAAAACAAGGTTCTATGAACCAGGACAAGAGTTTGGCAGAAGCAGTGGTAGAAAGGTTGTTTCCCACTATTTAAAACCACCATAGCATCATTTCACATTCAACTGACACCCAAGGCTCAAGCTCTAGAATGGACAAGGGGATAATAATATACATTTTTCTATTTCCTTATTTCATCTTTATCTCACACATCAACATTTATACCAAGGACATTTTTTTCCCATTTTAGATTATATGTTTTATGAACTGAGTAAATGTTGCCTTTCATGTGATGAAACAATAAATTTTCCCTAGCTCATACTGTTTAACCAATTCTTACCTGCCACTCATCATGAATCATTTAAGATAATTCCCCAGTCATGCATTTAAAAAATCTACTTGAAAGAAAAGGTCAAAGGGATTTTTTGAATTGACCACTTAATTTAAAATATGTAGCCATCAATTAGCCATTGCTATCTACTTTTCTCTTCAGAACAGAAAGAAATGACTCCAATGACTACTTCCTTTGCTTGGGTTTAATATCCTTGAATCTTGCTATCTTCTTTGTAGAAGAATTTGGTCTTTTATTCTAATGACTCACAGTAAAAATGGCAATGACACCTGGGGTACATATGTTTTTCTAAGTCACTTGAAACTTTTTAAATTGGGAGAAGACCGTGTTAAAAAATCTGTGTCTGGTCAATTTAATAAAGATATTTTTAAGCAGTAGAACTAATGTCGATAGACCACCTTTTCTTCGGGGGAAGAGATGGAAAGATTAAAGATGTAAGAAGCAATGCTTGATCCAGATTTTGCTGAATGTATTGCAGTATCTTTATTGTTTTCAGTGAAACTATGAACAGGAGAATGTGTAATAAAACTGCACAATTTGACAGATTTAGACAGCTGGCTCCCTCACAAGAAGTTCACATTTTGTTAATGTCACCCACGTTGAATAAGGGATGATTAGATGTTAAGGTCCATTTACAGAAATGGTTGTCAGGACATTTTTTTTTTTTTTTTCAATTGTAAAACTTTCTGTGATGGAATTCAGTAAAAGGGCTATGCAGAGAAAGCGATGGAGACAAAAGATTGCTATTAACCTACAGATGCAGGCTACTGCATGGTTCATTGCAAGATTTGTCACACTGTTGGGCCAATGAAGTGTTAGTGTGACTAGAAGGGACCACCCCTTTTCTGGGGTAAGAGGGCAATTTGGTCTCCATGCTCATTTAATCCTGAGACTTCTTTGAATAGACTGTCAATTGAATCTAAATTGTGCAAAATTATGCATGCACTTTTTAATGCAGGCTATTGTTCACTAAGCACTGAACCAAGATTTCTCAACCCATTTCCATTTGGCATGAGGTCACTCGAAACTTAAGTAATCATATATGGAAGACAAGAGCAGTGTACTTAACCAATCTTTCTACATTGTGGTTTCTATATAAATATTCACTGTGCTTTAATTGCACACCTCTCACTTTAAAACAATAGAGAAATGCTAGCTTCAAGAATTTTTTTTTTAATTGAGGTTCATATTCCTAAAGGTAAGGAGCAGGTTTGAAAAGTTAGCTGGTGCTGCATAATCTATACTACTCTACAATTCAGATTCTAGAGGAATGGATTTTTATAGAAGGACAATTATAGTGGGTGTGCAGTTGTCATGAGTAGATGTGTTTTTTCAGTAGTGCAACGAGGCCTTACAATTTTGTTAAAATCCGAATGTGGACAGTTGGCCTATTAAAGAAAAAAGTCTACCAAACTTTTTGCAGTTTTAAGTTAGAACATGTAATTTCTTTAAAAACCTGCACAGAACATTTACAGAAAATTTATTGATACATTAACCAGAGTATTTTCATTGAGTTTTGAAGAAACACATACATTAAAAGTCATATTTGGCAAGAATTATTATATTAAAAATTTGTACAAGTGACAGCTTATATAGCCAAGATTTGTCAAAAACAAGTGAGCTCTTCTCCAGTAAGATTCAATTCAGTGTGAAATTTGCGACATTCTAATCACATAAACTCTGACAGTCTTGCTATGGTGGAAAGCACTTTAAAAATGTTTAATGCTGGAATTTTATAAGAATTGGTTGTTTTCTTGCTTTTTCATCCGTCGTTAATGATTACATGTTGGCACAAGGATACATTGCTAGATTAGATCCACAGCACATTAAAGACTGTTTGCTTTCTCACTCCCCTTCTTTCCAATTAAGTTGGTGAAAAATGTAACTTTAGTATTTTACAGGACAGGGTAAAGGTGTTTCATCTAGGTGATGTCTATATTATAAAAATAAAATAAAAAATATAAATAGGTAACACAAACCCAGTGCCTATTGTTAAATAAAATATACAATAAAAGCAGACCTTTAAGGAAGATTGATCTTAAAATATGCTGTTATGATTTAATTATAAAACACTTGAAAACAATCTTGAGATCAAGCTGTAGTAATCAGTTTTCTCTGCCAATAAAAAGGTAAGTGCATAACATTCTGTAATCAGATATATTGATAAAAATGAAGATTACAATTTTATATCAAGTTGCTCATTTAGAAATTCATCAGGGAGTTCTGAAACATTTTCTCATAGTATAGTCCTTTAATATAAAAATATTGCCTTTTTTATTAGATCCATCAGATTGCACAGCAAATGTTTCAAAACTCCATTAAAGTTAACGTTAGTTATTACAGACAGAAAATTCCTGGGAAGTCAAATAATCTCTTCTGGTGACATAAAAATTCCGTTATCAATTTACAATGGAATTTCTGTGTAAATGACTCTGCACAAGGACGTATATATTTTTAAATCCATCCATCAGGCAACCACGCATATAGGGGTTATGAGTGTGTGTGTACGTGCATATGTGAACAAACGTGCCAACATACACACAGAAGATCTGCACATTTCCAGAAATTATTTTTAAATTAATAAAAGAAAATGAAATCACAGGAGTGTGTAGCAGGATAACAGTCTTTCTTTTTAATGACAGGATGAAAAATAAATGCCCGTTGGAAAGGAATATTCAAACAGTCTCAGAAACTATACAATGTAACTTGTTAGATCCAGCAAATAAGATGTCATGTCAATGATCTGATCAAGAATACCTGCCCGGGTCACTCTGCGGATGTTTCTGTCCACTTGTTCACATTGAGAACCCAGATATCCTTTTTTACAGAGGCACTTGTTTGGTCTAACACAGACACCTCCATGACGACATGCTGGCTCGCATTTTGCTGGGAGAAAGAAAGAGCAATAACATCACACTCTTATTCTGTACATCACAAACAGCACCAAGTCTGAGACCAACAAATATATGATAAATAAGGGAATGGAGGGAAGGAAGGAGGAGGATGGTCACAAAATAATCTGAAAGATAAATATACAAGTAGGAAAGAAGGCTTTCAGACCCATAGTTGTTTGGGGGCAGAGTTCAGCGGAGAATGGGAGACACTTCTAGAATAACAGATCATGGGAAACAATTTCAGTTGTTTGCAGAATTGACTCAATTTAAAACTAAGATTTTAGTCCTTTCAAATCTCTGCTCCACAGTGGCATTTCCAACAGAGGGCCTTTCAAGCTCTCTGTTCCCCTTCCTCCAGGGTAGGACCTCAGTATGGGAGAGGCCTGGCTCAAGCAGAGGGCCCAGTGGCTCGAGCATCTCCAATGCTCAAATGTTGGTTACTTTTTGTTAGAAAATATACAAAGTAGACAAGTTATGGTTATAATTTTTTAAAACAAGTACATCTTTAGAATAAACAGAAAAGATAGCATTTATGAATTGATAATAATATTAAATATTAATTTGGGACTTTAATTTTCATCGGTAAGAGGTACTTTAATATTTGAAATAGAGATCAAAATCTTTTCTAAGTAATATGTATATGCTGGTTGTTAAATATGCAGTTTTAACATATACATCTTAAACTCTAGGTTTCTAAATTTGTCCAATTTTCTTACTTTACACCAAATGGAACTTAAACATCATTGCATATGATTGAGGAAATCTCCAGTTGAGGCATAGAATACCCTGAAATAAATCTCTTCTGCTCTCTCTGAGCAGCTGCACACCTAGTTGATGGTTCACGAGGGAGTGGCAAAAAAGAACTTAAAATCTCATAATATGCATCTAGATAATTGCGTTTCCCCCCTTTAATTTAATAGCACCCACTGAAAAACCCTATTTGTAGTATGCTGTAGCAAGAAATCTAGCAGTAAAGTCCGAGAGGGCATTTATGGGGTGTCTAGAAAATGCTGGCACTTGGAGAGGACCTTTGCAAACACTAAGTCATTGGCTAATGTGAAATCTCACAACCCAGGACTGGGAGGCCTGTTGAGGTGATCTAGGAGTACTGTTTTCATGTTTGACTTTTTCTTTTTTTGTGTGTGTGTGTGACCAGTAAGGGGATTGCAACCCTTGGCACAGTGAGGTCTGCACCACGCTCAGCCAGTGAGCGCACCGGCCATCCCTATATAGGATCTGAACCCAGCGGCCTCGGTGCTACCAGCGCTGCACTCTCCCAAGTGAGCCACGGGGCCGGCCCCATGTTTGACTTCTTGAAAGGACTCAATCATTGAAAGGTCTTTTATGTTTATGATTAACTCACATAAGTGAATCATTTATATTAAGAAAATGGAAAATATTTCATTTACAAGCTCAGAAATGGATGAGCATTAATATTATTGTACATGGCTAAACATTTTGAACACTAGACAATTCTAGAAGAAACAAATGATCTTGAGTTCTTGAGTATCTAAGGATGGTTCCTTCCTCAGTCTTTCCCAGTAACAACAGAAATACTGACCGATTCTGCAGAAGTCCCCCTCCCAGCCTGGGCTGCAGCAGCACTTTCCCGTGGGGGTACAGTAGCCATTTCGACAGAGCCGGGAGCACTCCGAAGTCAGCGTCTGAGCAGGTTGCACTGCAGCTCTGCATTCCTCGGGCATTGAAGGTCTGTGTCAAAAGACAATATTTAAAAGTGTATTTTGGTGGAAAATCAATATCGGAACAAAATCTAGTGACTTTGTAGCTTACAAAACACGTCTCTTGCTTTGCAAAGAGACCTTTTATTTATTTATTTATTTATTTATTTATTTATTTATTTATTTTTTCCTTTTTGTCTTTTTTCGTGACCGGCAACGGGATCGCAACCCTCGGTGTCCCGCCCGCACCGCGACCGGCAACAGGATTGCAACCCTCAGTGTCGTGCCCGCACCGCGCTCAACCAGTGAGCGGACCGGAAGAGACCTTTCTTTTAAATGACTCAGTTAGATTTACAACTTTCTAAGAATAGAAAACAACTACCAGTGAGGAAACACACTAACCAATTTTGAACCAAAGTGAATTTATAAACATTCTGAGAAACTTTTTCGTGATCAGAATTTATTGATGAAAAATGTAAGTTTAATCATATTGATATTTTACATTTGGTAGCTAAAATTTTCTAGCAATTGCAAGTTTAAAAATAAAGAAGTGTGGATATTTTAAAACTTTATTTGCCCAGATCTACAAAAGTTTTTAGGAAAAATATCTGAGGTAGTTTCACTTGCTATTGGCATATTTTGCAATATCACAGGGCTGAGAGCATTCATCAAATTGAATACTTGTAACCTAAAAAGCTTGGGAATCAATTTTTATTTCAATTTTACATTTCTTTTGAGATAACTTTTTTCACACTAATTTTTCTTGAAAGTTCATCATACTCTGTGTGTGTTTGTGTGTATACTAATGAGTCAAAGTTTAAACTTCATACAAAGAAAGATTGTGTTGTGTATATAATGGAAATTTTATGTATATAGCAAACAGAACAGTTATTTGCAATGTGGATAGTCATAGATTTTGTTTTAATTGTTGTACACTGACATCATTTATAGAGGAAACCAAAATGTCTAGAAAATTTTTATGGTTCTTATTGCTTTTGAAATAAGATGGTGTCATTCAAGCTGTGTCTGGCTGGAATCACGGTCACAACTGCTTGTTACTAATCTTTGAACAAAAATGGGCAGTGGCACTCTGCTGTCAGTCACTATTACCTGTGCCATGGTGTGGGGGAAGGCTCTTTTCAATTAAGAAATATAAACAAATGTACTTATCACCAGTCAAATCACAGCATTAGGGTGGCCAAAACAGTTGGACTCCTTAACTACAACAACAAAGAAGGTGATCATTATAGGTCAAAACCACCACAAGAGGTTAAGCTTTCTGAGATAAGCAAATAATTAAGCCCTGCAGACTCAGTTTTCTTTTTTTTTGTCTTTTTTTTCGTGTCCGGCAACGGATCGCAACCCTCAGTGTCGCGCCCGTACCGGACCAGGACCGGCAACGGGATGCAACCCTCGGTGCTGCACCCGCACCTCGCTCAGCCAGTGAGTGGGAACCGGTCTGTATGTGGGATCCGAACCCTCGGCGGGCGCGCCGCCACGCTCCCAAGCGGCGCACTGTAGCAGTGCGCCACCGGGCTGGCCCCAGATTCAGTTTTCTTGAGACACGTTACCTTGTTATGTCCCTGTGGCAATATGAACACTGTTAATAATTTGGGGCTGACCTCGGGCTGTTTGTACAATGACTCAAAAGCCATATATATTCAAAACCAGAATATTAAAAATGTATTGTGACTTCTCTAGCACATCTCCTCAAAAATTCCCACTCTGTGCTGAAAGTACTGTGTTTTGCAACTTATGTAACAGTTCAGAAAATTCCCTTAAATCTGTCCAACCTCTTATTTAAATCTAGATAGAAATGGTCAATTTATGTGAAAGGTCCTTAAAGTATTCCATGGACTGAACATATTTTCATTCAGAAAACACTAGTAAGTATTTTCCATGTGTTCCCCAAGGGAATCTTTCTTGGATTAAGGGTGGGGTGGGATAAGGTAGTAAAAAATGTTAAATGGTTATGCCAAGAACAGTAAGGGCATTTCCTTTGCCTTCTTCGGGTTGTTGAATACCCCAAGTCTGCTCTATTTCTTTCTCATATAAAATTCTTATTTTGTTTGTGAGATGATGGTGGCATTTTTGACTGCCAGATGAGCAGTGTTTCAGTAGCCATGAAATTTTAGTCACAGCTATGATCATTTAGTAAGTGGCATTCAGCAAACGGGTACTGTGGTTATTCTCATTTTACTGGTGAATGAAATTTTAGAATTCTGTGTACTTTCTATTCGTTACTCACTTGTTCACCCTCTTTCTGACTCATTCAAGAAAAGAGATCCAGAAAGAGTATGTCAACAATACATCGTACGTGAAAGCAAAGCAGAATGTGCAAGCAGGTAGCTCAGGTGAGCAGATGAATGATTTAGATCAAGAATGTAGGTGAATTCAGATAAACAACAACAGCTAGAAGATGTTACCCATTTGAGGCAAAGTAGAGGGACACTGATTCATGTGCACTGGGAAAATAATGAGGATATGATGAATAGGAATCGAATACTAAAGGGCAGTTCTTTAGGGTAAGGTACCTGACCCTTGTTTCTCTGCTGATCCTCCAATTAGATGCTTTGATTATTTTTCACCAACCATTCAAATAAATGGAAATTCAGATTATAGAAGAAATTCTAAGCTGTTTTTTTGATTAAGATTTAGTAAATGCCTATTTGTCTGTGGATGTAATTATTTCATAGTTGGGCTTGTTTACTTTAGCTTATATGAGACTGTATGGCTTTCATATATAACACATTATAATTCCCTCAATTTTTTATTTAAATACCTGGAAAAATTCTTTTTTTCTTTTACAGAGTTATTCCTCTCCCTCTCTATTAAATTGTTATTCTGTTGGACCACCCTTAACATGAAAAATTGCATGACAGACTGCCTGTCTCTTATAGGACTTCACCTCTCTTAAGGAATAGGTCATTCTGTCTCTCTTTTTTCTTCACTGAAATGAAAGTTTTTGAGGGCAGAAGCTACATACTCAATCCTTTTCAAATCCAATCGTTTACTCAGATAAGTACTGTGCTCTTCACAGGGAGAAGACATAGACCACTGGGGATAAGACACACATAAAAACACAAAAGTATAATGCAGTGCAATCTTTGTCAGGATCCAGGCACACAGGAAGTATTATAGGAATACAGCTGAGGGAGTTAGGATTGAGGGATGATATACAGAAATAACATTTAAGCCACCAAAGTATTGTATTCAACTACTTATATTCAGTGGAGCTAGGAAAATATTATTGAGGCAGTCAATGCATGTTTATTAAATTAAATTAAATGTACATAATAGTAACTTTCTCAAATATACTTTATGGAGCATAAACTCCATGAGGACGAATATTTCCTCTCTTTTCTTGTGTCTCCTCAGGACCTTGAAGTGTGTAGCATATGGCAGATGCTTAATAATAATCGGTTGATTGAGTGAATGAAATTAATAAGAATATGAAATTTTAAAAAGGTGTTTGTTTATTTTCTACATTACTGAGCGAAGATATTAGGAATGTATGGACTACTTAGGGGAGCAATATCATTAAAATCTAATTGCTATACTTTTATATCATGAACATAAAACTAAAAACACTGTATTTCTCTCTATTGCCTAAATTGACTCAAGTCTTAAGAAATTTTTCTGAGGCAGAGTTAAATTTATTTTATATAATGAATTTTTATACTAACTATAATAATAGTAAACAAAAGGCTGAAAAGGCAAGGTGAGCATGACATATAGGGATATAATTGTCTTCTCCTCGCAATGAGAATTAAATCAATACATTAAAATTCATTTTTCAAGTAACACATTTGGTAAAGTCTGACAAAGAATTCTGGTGATCTCAATTATCCCTCTCCACTCACTCTTTGTTATAGTGACATTATCCCTTCCACTGGATAAAATAGGGTCCTTTTACGTGAATTGAGAAGAAAAGGGGATGAAATAGTACATTTGAATTTTATTATTATTATTATGTTGAAATAAGACCATCTGATGCATACATAAATGCTACATAAACACATACATGGGAGCTAACAAAAATATCATGTATATATCTGTGATAGACTAACTCATTTTCATACTTATTTTTGTTGGGCTGGAAAATTGGGTGTTTTAATGTATGGTCTAATGAGAATCAAATTAAATAAAAAAACATTGCTCTTCTTCTAAACTATTACTTTTTAAACTTTTGGACCCTTAGCTATACTGAATGAAGTCAGAAGTAGCTTTCGAAACAGAAATCTTACCCAAGAGGATGTTTAGCTTGTAATAAAGAATATATCCAGCCCATTTGTTGACAGCTATCTCTATAGCCTTTGAACTTAATGTAAATCAGAAAAACATATTTCCTTATCCCTCCACAATGTAAATCAGAAAAACATATTTCCTTATCCCTTCACACATGACAAATAATGAAACACTAAGGGGCTAGTACATTCTTTAATGTATTCAGCATTGTCTTCAGAATTTTAAAACACTTTCTTAGAAATCCACTTGGGCTGGCTTTGTGTAAAAGTTTGGATACTTTCTTGAAATAAAGGGAGAAATTGAAGCATAAGTAATTTATAACATATACCATATGTGATGACTTTTTGTGAATAGCTAAGGTCAGCAGTGAATGTCTTTGGATAGCTGGATTATGAATGGTTTTAATTTGATGATATTTAGTTTAATAAATAAACAAATAAATCAGTCAATGAGAAGTCCTCTGTGAATCTGTGTGGACGTACAAGGGATAAATCCTGTCTGAGCAGACCTGCCCTTCAGAGTGAGCGCTGCAGAAAGCTATCTGTCTTTTACAAAAAGTAAAGGAGCTCATTCTGAAATTTTTGTTAGATGTCCAGATTTTAAAACTCATTTTATTGTAAAACGAGGTACATAGATCATGAGTAATACTCATTTATAAAATCCTGACTCACTGGAGGCTTTAGAAGATGTAATAATTCTATAACCTCTCTCAGCAATGCGCTTAAGTGGGGGAGGTGTATAAAAACTGTCTATTCCTTTATCCAGTCACATTGGGACACGTGGAAAAGTGCTCCCTTGCAATTGTAACATTTACAAAACTATTTTTCCTCCATGCTTTTTCCCATTCTCCTGAGTTAGGAAAAACAGGTCTAATTCATTACTCATAGTGTAGTACCAGATCAGCAGCACCAGCATTACCTGGGAGTTTATTAGAAATGTAGAATCTCAGGCCTGCCCCACCCCTAATGAATTTGAATCTGTACTTTAGCAAGTTTGTCAGGTGATTTATGTGCATGTTCAAGTTTGAGAGGCACTGTTCTAAGTTAGGGCCATTTCATAGCCAGGAGCAATTAATATGGCCACTAAATAAAATGTTCAGGAGTTTTCAAGTACATAAGGCTGTGATATCTTAGTACTGGGTGGAGTCTCTCCTCTGCACAAGGAGGCTGACTTCATATGCCACAGCAGATTCTATGGTTTAATAAATTTCCTCACGCTGTAAACAGTTTGATACACAGCCATCATCCTTAACTACTCATTATTTTTAAAGCCAATACTCCATACTTTTACCTATAGAAGGGTAAGGAAGTGGAAAATTTCTCATGATGTGATAGATTTTATTTATTGTTTCCCATCTGTATAGCTTGAGCCATAGGAATGAGTACTAGTAGAGTAGCTGCTATGTCATGTTTTCAATACTCATTTTAGTGCCTTTCTCAAAGGTCAATACACAAATTGATTTCTTCCCCTCCCCCCCATAATTGTCTTTAGTCTGGCTGTTCACTGATTTTTTCCTGGTCATGCCAACTATTCTCTTTTCAGTGTCAGTTTACTCATGAAGAGTAGAATTCTGGATACCAGTAGATTTCCAGCATGTTTTGTGACTGCATACAGCCATTTATAGCAGCTTTTAAATACATTATACAAATTCAATTTGGCTATGAGGAATCTTATTTATTTATAATACAATTATTCCAAGTAGAAGAGCAGAGCAAATGGAATCTATTCCTGTGTAATCATGCAATATTGATCTCGTTGGGACTTCACAGCAGTACAGACAGCAATATTCATTTCCTAACTGTATTTTTCAGTACTACTTGAGGTATACTAAAAATTAAATGTTTTAAGAGCTACTGCTTTCTTCTTATTCTCAAGGAATGCCTGTTATATGTAGGTTGCAGAAATACAGTCATGTGCCACATAGGATGTTTTGGTCAACAACTGGCCGCATATATGACAGTGGTTCCATAAGATTGCAATGGCTGTACCTTATAGCCTAGGTGTGTAGTAGTCCATGCCATCTAGGTTTTTACAAGTACACTCTATGATGTTTGCACAATGATGAAATTGCCTAATGATGCATTTCTCAGAATGTACCCCTGTCTTTAGTGATGCACAACTGTATCTTTTTATATATTCCTGAATAAGCTGATATTGTAATAAAGAGAAAGAAAACTTAAATTCAAGAATAACTCTAAACTTATGTACATGTACCATTTAAAAATTTTTGTTCATACTGTATATTTCCAGAATTCTAATTTAGGATAGATAAAGGCAATCTTCTATCTTATTTCTGGGTAGTGTCTAGAAATTTCTGTTCTGAAACTTGCTGGAAAAATGGGGCTGGACCTTGCTGTCTTCTCTGTGACCAATGTTGTGTTCAGTTTGAGGTTTTCTAAGATTTAAAAGTCTTGTCCCCCATATGTTGAAGTCCCTTGCGCACCTCACATGTCCCCCACATGCTCACTAAACAGTGTTTTTTGGCTTTAATACCTAGGCAGTTTGGGATTGAGTTGGCATTAAACTCACGAGAGGCAGAGGGAGTAGTAACATGGTAAATGAAGTCACAGGTTTGGCTGCCTAGTGCTAATAAGTTTATCACAAATTTCTCAGATAACCACTTAGTTTTGTTCTACGGTTGAAGATGCAACCATAATAAAAACAAATAATGAAGCCACTTACTTTTAGAAACTTTTTCAGTAACTTTCGTATTTCACTTTGTCTTCCTGAGAGGACCAGCTTATTATTCCCAAATTTAAAAGATCAGGAAGTGCATGAAGGGAGATCTCTAAATGGCTTTCACACAGCTAGGTTCAGATAGTTCTGGAACTCTTTCCTAGCCCCGTGCTCTTTCCACTCACTGGTCCTCTTACTTAATGAAAAGATAGCAAGGTACCCACATTTCAGGCCCTCTTAATCTTGCTATCCAAACACCATCACCACAATACACATATCTAAGAGGGTATGTGGATCTCCTGTATTCATTTTTAAGCGTATCAGCTTACCTCAATGTATATATTTCCATGGGAAAACCGGGACATAAAAAAGTTATGTAATTTCTTAAAGGGAAAGACTAGGAAAAGAAGTTAATGAAACTAAATGATAATATCATCTACCTTTAGACAAAGTCAAGTTTTATCAAATTGCTTTAGGTATTTGTTGTTGCTGTGGATTGAATGTCCCCCCAAACTCACTAAAGCTAGATCCCCATTAGTAATAGTGTTAAGAGGGTGGGAAATCAGAATATGGCAGTGTTGAAAGGTGGGACTTTTAAGAGGTGATTGGATCGTGACGACTATGCCCTTGTGAATGGATTAATCCATTTGAGGCATAATGAGTAATGCTTTAGTGGGTTATCACAGGGCTATCACAGTGGGTTACCACTCGTGGCTTTATAATGAGAGCAAGTGAGCACGTTAGAGCTCTTGCCATTTTTGCTATGTGACTGCCTGCATCACCATGGGACCCTGTAGAGAGTTGCCACCAAGAAGAAGGCCCTTGCTGGATGCTCTGGACCATGGACTTCCCAGCCTCTGAAACTGTAATAAATAAATTTGATTTCTTTATTAATTATCCAGTTTCAGGTATTCTGTTAGAAGCAACAGAAAATGGATTAATACCATTGTATTATATTTGCAATGCCTTAATTTCAGAACCTGATTGCTATGGGACAAATGTGTCCCACAAAGGTTCATGTATTGTAAACTAAATTCTCACTGTAACAGTGTAAAGAGTGGGGAAATCCAATTATGGTATTTGAAGAGTGGTGGCTTTAAAAGGTGATTGGATTGTGAGGACCATGCCCTAAGTGAATGGATGGATCCATTCATGAAGTAATGGGTTGATGGTTTAATGGGTGGTCATGAGTGTGGTTCTGATGGTTTCATAAAGTTAGCTCCCTTGCTCAGTGCATTCTCGCCATGGAACTCTGTAGAGAGTCACCACCAAGAAAAAGGCCCTCACCAGATGTGTTCCTTGGACCTTGGACTTTCTAGCCTTCAAATCTGTAAGAAATACATTTCATTTTCTTATAAATTAACCAGTTTGGGGTATTTTGTTATAAGCAATAGAAAAGGACTAAGACACAGATTAACTATAAGTATTAGTGGTGAATATAGAAACATAGGGGGCC
>NW_007727717.1:89857-98753 GCF_000696425.1 Galeopterus variegatus | reverse complement strand
CCGCCCGCACCGCGACCGGCAACAGGATTGCAACCCTCAGTGTCGTGCCCGCACCGCGCTCAACCAGTGAGCGGACCGGAAGAGACCTTTCTTTTAAATGACTCAGTTAGATTTACAACTTTCTAAGAATAGAAAACAACTACCAGTGAGGAAACACACTAACCAATTTTGAACCAAAGTGAATTTATAAACATTCTGAGAAACTTTTTCGTGATCAGAATTTATTGATGAAAAATGTAAGTTTAATCATATTGATATTTTACATTTGGTAGCTAAAATTTTCTAGCAATTGCAAGTTTAAAAATAAAGAAGTGTGGATATTTTAAAACTTTATTTGCCCAGATCTACAAAAGTTTTTAGGAAAAATATCTGAGGTAGTTTCACTTGCTATTGGCATATTTTGCAATATCACAGGGCTGAGAGCATTCATCAAATTGAATACTTGTAACCTAAAAAGCTTGGGAATCAATTTTTATTTCAATTTTACATTTCTTTTGAGATAACTTTTTTCACACTAATTTTTCTTGAAAGTTCATCATACTCTGTGTGTGTTTGTGTGTATACTAATGAGTCAAAGTTTAAACTTCATACAAAGAAAGATTATGTTGTGTATATAATGGAAATTTTATGTATATAGCAAACAGAACAGTTATTTGCAATGTGGATAGTCATAGATTTTGTTTTAATTGTTGTACAACTGACATCATTTATAGAGGAAACCAAAATGTCTAGAAAATTTTTATGGTTCTTATTGCTTTTGAAATAAGATGGTGTCATTCAAGCTGTGTCTGGCTGGAATCACGGTCACAACTGCTTGTTACTAATCTTTGAACAAAAATGGGCAGTGGCACTCTGCTGTCAGTCACTATTACCTGTGCCATGGTGTGGGGGAAGGCTCTTTTCAATTAAGAAATATAAACAAATGTACTTATCACCAGTCAAATCACAGCATTAGGGTGGCCAAAACAGTTGGACTCCTTAACTACAACAACAAAGAAGGTGATCATTATAGGTCAAAACCACCACAAGAGGTTAAGCTTTCTGAGATAAGCAAATAATTAAGCCCTGCAGACTCAGTTTTCTTTTTTTTTGTCTTTTTTTTCGTGTCCGGCAACGGATCGCAACCCTCAGTGTCGCGCCCGTACCGGACCAGGACCGGCAACGGGATGCAACCCTCGGTGCTGCACCCGCACCTCGCTCAGCCAGTGAGTGGGAACCGGTCTGTATGTGGGATCCGAACCCTCGGCGGGAGCGCCGCCACGCTCCCAAGCGGCGCACTGTAGCAGTGCGCCACCGGGCTGGCCCCAGATTCAGTTTTCTTGAGACACGTTACCTTGTTATGTCCCTGTGGCAATATGAACACTGTTAATAATTTGGGGCTGACCTCGGGCTGTTTGTACAATGACTCAAAAGCCATATATATTCAAAACCAGAATATTAAAAATGTATTGTGACTTCTCTAGCACATCTCCTCAAAAATTCCCACTCTGTGCTGAAAGTACTGTGTTTTGCAACTTATGTAACAGTTCAGAAAATTCCCTTAAATCTGTCCAACCTCTTATTTAAATCTAGATAGAAATGGTCAATTTATGTGAAAGGTCCTTAAAGTATTCCATGGACTGAACATATTTTCATTCAGAAAACACTAGTAAGTATTTTCCATGTGTTCCCCAAGGGAATCTTTCTTGGATTAAGGGTGGGGTGGGATAAGGTAGTAAAAAATGTTAAATGGTTATGCCAAGAACAGTAAGGGCATTTCCTTTGCCTTCTTCGGGTTGTTGAATACCCCAAGTCTGCTCTATTTCTTTCTCATATAAAATTCTTATTTTGTTTGTGAGATGATGGTGGCATTTTTGACTGCCAGATGAGCAGTGTTTCAGTAGCCATGAAATTTTAGTCACAGCTATGATCATTTAGTAAGTGGCATTCAGCAAACGGGTACTGTGGTTATTCTCATTTTACTGGTGAATGAAATTTTAGAATTCTGTGTACTTTCTATTCGTTACTCACTTGTTCACCCTCTTTCTGACTCATTCAAGAAAAGAGATCCAGAAAGAGTATGTCAACAATACATCGTACGTGAAAGCAAAGCAGAATGTGCAAGCAGGTAGCTCAGGTGAGCAGATGAATGATTTAGATCAAGAATGTAGGTGAATTCAGATAAACAACAACAGCTAGAAGATGTTACCCATTTGAGGCAAAGTAGAGGGACACTGATTCATGTGCACTGGGAAAATAATGAGGATATGATGAATAGGAATCGAATACTAAAGGGCAGTTCTTTAGGGTAAGGTACCTGACCCTTGTTTCTCTGCTGATCCTCCAATTAGATGCTTTGATTATTTTTCACCAACCATTCAAATAAATGGAAATTCAGATTATAGAAGAAATTCTAAGCTGTTTTTTTGATTAAGATTTAGTAAATGCCTATTTGTCTGTGGATGTAATTATTTCATAGTTGGGCTTGTTTACTTTAGCTTATATGAGACTGTATGGCTTTCATATATAACACATTATAATTCCCTCAATTTTTTTATTTAAATACCTGGAAAAATTCTTTTTTTCTTTTACAGAGTTATTCCTCTCCCTCTCTATTAAATTGTTATTCTGTTGGACCACCCTTAACATGAAAAATTGCATGACAGACTGCCTGTCTCTTATAGGACTTCACCTCTCTTAAGGAATAGGTCATTCTGTCTCTCTTTTTTCTTCACTGAAATGAAAGTTTTTGAGGGCAGAAGCTACATACTCAATCCTTTTCAAATCCAATCGTTTACTCAGATAAGTACTGTGCTCTTCACAGGGAGAAGACATAGACCACTGGGGATAAGACACACATAAAAACACAAAAGTATAATGCAGTGCAATCTTTGTCAGGATCCAGGCACACAGGAAGTATTATAGGAATACAGCTGAGGGAGTTAGGATTGAGGGATGATATACAGAAATAACATTTAAGCCACCAAAGTATTGTATTCAACTACTTATATTCAGTGGAGCTAGGAAAATATTATTGAGGCAGTCAATGCATGTTTATTAAATTAAATTAAATGTACATAATAGTAACTTTCTCAAATATACTTTATGGAGCATAAACTCCATGAGGACGAATATTTCCTCTCTTTTCTTGTGTCTCCTCAGGACCTTGAAGTGTGTAGCATATGGCAGATGCTTAATAATAATCGGTTGATTGAGTGAATGAAATTAATAAGAATATGAAATTTTAAAAAGGTGTTTGTTTATTTTCTACATTACTGAGCGAAGATATTAGGAATGTATGGACTACTTAGGGGAGCAATATCATTAAAATCTAATTGCTATACTTTTATATCATGAACATAAAACTAAAAACACTGTATTTCTCTCTATTGCCTAAATTGACTCAAGTCTTAAGAAATTTTTCTGAGGCAGAGTTAAATTTATTTTATATAATGAATTTTTATACTAACTATAATAATAGTAAACAAAAGGCTGAAAAGGCAAGGTGAGCATGACATATAGGGATATAATTGTCTTCTCCTCGCAATGAGAATTAAATCAATACATTAAAATTCATTTTTCAAGTAACACATTTGGTAAAGTCTGACAAAGAATTCTGGTGATCTCAATTATCCCTCTCCACTCACTCTTTGTTATAGTGACATTATCCCTTCCACTGGATAAAATAGGGTCCTTTTACGTGAATTGAGAAGAAAAGGGGATGAAATAGTACATTTGAATTTTATTATTATTATTATGTTGAAATAAGACCATCTGATGCATACATAAATGCTACATAAACACATACATGGGAGCTAACAAAAATATCATGTATATATCTGTGATAGACTAACTCATTTTCATACTTATTTTGCAGATGAATGATTTAGATCAAGAATGTAGGTGAATTCAGATAAACAACAACAGCTAGAAGATGTTACCCATTTGAGGCAAAGTAGAGGGACACTGATTCATGTGCACTGGGAAAATAATGAGGATATGATGAATAGGAATCGAATACTAAAGGGCAGTTCTTTAGGGTAAGGTACCTGACCCTTGTTTCTCTGCTGATCCTCCAATTAGATGCTTTGATTATTTTTCACCAACCATTCAAATAAATGGAAATTCAGATTATAGAAGAAATTCTAAGCTGTTTTTTTGATTAAGATTTAGTAAATGCCTATTTGTCTGTGGATGTAATTATTTCATAGTTGGGCTTGTTTACTTTAGCTTATATGAGACTGTATGGCTTTCATATATAACACATTATAATTCCCTCAATTTTTTTATTTAAATACCTGGAAAAATTCTTTTTTTCTTTTACAGAGTTATTCCTCTCCCTCTCTATTAAATTGTTATTCTGTTGGACCACCCTTAACATGAAAAATTGCATGACAGACTGCCTGTCTCTTATAGGACTTCACCTCTCTTAAGGAATAGGTCATTCTGTCTCTCTTTTTTCTTCACTGAAATGAAAGTTTTTGAGGGCAGAAGCTACATACTCAATCCTTCACACATGACAAATAATGAAACACTAAGGGGCTAGTACATTCTTTAATGTATTCAGCATTGTCTTCAGAATTTTAAAACACTTTCTTAGAAATCCACTTGGGCTGGCTTTGTGTAAAAGTTTGGATACTTTCTTGAAATAAAGGGAGAAATTGAAGCATAAGTAATTTATAACATATACCATATGTGATGACTTTTTGTGAATAGCTAAGGTCAGCAGTGAATGTCTTTGGATAGCTGGATTATGAATGGTTTTAATTTGATGATATTTAGTTTAATAAATAAACAAATAAATCAGTCAATGAGAAGTCCTCTGTGAATCTGTGTGGACGTACAAGGGATAAATCCTGTCTGAGCAGACCTGCCCTTCAGAGTGAGCGCTGCAGAAAGCTATCTGTCTTTTACAAAAAGTAAAGGAGCTCATTCTGAAATTTTTGTTAGATGTCCAGATTTTAAAACTCATTTTATTGTAAAACGAGGTACATAGATCATGAGTAATACTCATTTATAAAATCCTGACTCACTGGAGGCTTTAGAAGATGTAATAATTCTATAACCTCTCTCAGCAATGCGCTTAAGTGGGGGAGGTGTATAAAAACTGTCTATTCCTTTATCCAGTCACATTGGGACACGTGGAAAAGTGCTCCCTTGCAATTGTAACATTTACAAAACTATTTTTCCTCCATGCTTTTTCCCATTCTCCTGAGTTAGGAAAAACAGGTCTAATTCATTACTCATAGTGTAGTACCAGATCAGCAGCACCAGCATTACCTGGGAGTTTATTAGAAATGTAGAATCTCAGGCCTGCCCCACCCCTAATGAATTTGAATCTGTACTTTAGCAAGTTTGTCAGGTGATTTATGTGCATGTTCAAGTTTGAGAGGCACTGTTCTAAGTTAGGGCCATTTCATAGCCAGGAGCAATTAATATGGCCACTAAATAAAATGTTCAGGAGTTTTCAAGTACATAAGGCTGTGATATCTTAGTACTGGGTGGAGTCTCTCCTCTGCACAAGGAGGCTGACTTCATATGCCACAGCAGATTCTATGGTTTAATAAATTTCCTCACGCTGTAAACAGTTTGATACACAGCCATCATCCTTAACTACTCATTATTTTTAAAGCCAATACTCCATACTTTTACCTATAGAAGGGTAAGGAAGTGGAAAATTTCTCATGATGTGATAGATTTTATTTATTGTTTCCCATCTGTATAGCTTGAGCCATAGGAATGAGCACTAGTAGAGTAGCTGCTATGTCATGTTTTCAATACTCATTTTAGTGCCTTTCTCAAAGGTCAATACACAAATTGATTTCTTCCCCTCCCCCCCATAATTGTCTTTAGTCTGGCTGTTCACTAGTAGAGTAGCTGCTATGTCATGTTTTCAATACTCATTTTAGTGCCTTTCTCCAAGGTCAATACACAAATTGATTTCTTCCCCTCCCCCCCATAATTGTCTTTAGTCTGGCTGTTCACTGATTTTTTCCTGGTCATGCCAACTATTCTCTTTTCAGTGTCAGTTTACTCATGAAGAGTAGAATTCTGGATACCAGTAGATTTCCAGCATGTTTTGTGACTGCATACAGCCATTTATAGCAGCTTTTAAATACATTATACAAATTCAATTTGGCTATGAGGAATCTTATTTATTTATAATACAATTATTCCAAGTAGAAGAGCAGAGCAAATGGAATCTATTCCTGTGTAATCATGCAATATTGATCTCGTTGGGACTTCACAGCAGTACAGACAGCAATATTCATTTCCTAACTGTATTTTTCAGTACTACTTGAGGTATACTAAAAATTAAATGTTTTAAGAGCTACTGCTTTCTTCTTATTCTCAAGGAATGCCTGTTATATGTAGGTTGCAGAAATACAGTCATGTGCCACATAGGATGTTTTGGTCAACAACTGGCCGCATATATGACAGTGGTTCCATAAGATTGCAATGGCTGTACCTTATAGCCTAGGTGTGTAGTAGTCCATGCCATCTAGGTTTGTACAAGTACACTCTATGATGTTTGCACAATGATGAAATTGCCTAATGATGCATTTCTCAGAATGTACCCCTGTCTTTAGTGATGCACAACTGTATCTTTTTATATATTCCTGAATAAGCTGATATTGTAATAAAGAGAAAGAGTACAAGTACACTCTATGATGTTTGCACAATGATGAAATTGCCTAATGATGAATTTCTCAGAATGTACCCCTGTCTTTAGCGATGCACAACTGTATCTTTTTATATATTCCTGAATAAGCTGATATTGTAATAAAGAGAAAGAAAACTTAAATTCAAGAATAACTCTAAACTTATGTACATGTACCATTTAAAAATTTTTGTTCATACTGTATATTTCCAGAATTCTAATTTAGGATAGATAAAGGCAATCTTCTATCTTATTTCTGGGTAGTGTCTAGAAATTTCTGTTCTGAAACTTGCTGGAAAAATGGGGCTGGACCTTGCTGTCTTCTCTGTGACCAATGTTGTGTTCAGTTTGAGGTTTTCTAAGATTTAAAAGTCTTGTCCCCCATATGTTGAAGTCCCTTGCGCACCTCACATGTCCCCCACATGCTCACTAAACAGTGTTTTTTGGCTTTAATACCTAGGCAGTTTGGGATTGAGTTGGCATTAAACTCACGAGAGGCAGAGGGAGTAGTAACATGGTAAATGAAGTCACAGGTTTGGCTGCCTAGTGCTAATAAGTTTATCACAAATTTCTCAGATAACCACTTAGTTTTGTTCTACGGTTGAAGATGCAACCATAATAAAAACAAATAATGAAGCCACTTACTTTTAGAAACTTTTTCAGTAACTTTCGTATTTCACTTTGTCTTCCTGAGAGGACCAGCTTATTATTCCCAAATTTAAAAGATCAGGAAGTGCATGAAGGGAGATCTCTAAATGGCTTTCACACAGCTAGGTTCAGATAGTTCTGGAACTCTTTCCTAGCCCCGTGCTCTTTCCACTCACTGGTCCTCTTACTTAATGAAAAGATAGCAAGGTACCCACATTTCAGGCCCTCTTAATCTTGCTATCCAAACACCATCACCACAATACACATATCTAAGAGGGTATGTGGATCTCCTGTATTCATTTTTAAGCGTATCAGCTTACCTCAATGTATATATTTCCATGGGAAAACCGGGACATAAAAAAGTTATGTAATTTCTTAAAGGGAAAGACTAGGAAAAGAAGTTAATGAAACTAAATGATAATATCATCTACCTTTAGACAAAGTCAAGTTTTATCAAATTGCTTTAGGTATTTGTTGTTGCTGTGGATTGAATGTCCCCCCAAACTCACTAAAGCTAGATCCCCATTAGTAATAGTGTTAAGAGGGTGGGAAATCAGAATATGGCAGTGTTGAAAGGTGGGACTTTTAAGAGGTGATTGGATCGTGACGACTATGCCCTTGTGAATGGATTAATCCATTTGAGGCATAATGAGTAATGCTTTAGTGGGTTATCACAGGGCTATCACAGTGGGTTACCACTCGTGGCTTTATAATGAGAGCAAGTGAGCACGTTAGAGCTCTTGCCATTTTTGCTATGTGACTGCCTGCATCACCATGGGACCCTGTAGAGAGTTGCCACCAAGAAGAAGGCCCTTGCTGGATGCTCTGGACCATGGACTTCCCAGCCTCTGAAACTGTAATAAATAAATTTGATTTCTTTATTAATTATCCAGTTTCAGGTATTCTGTTAGAAGCAACAGAAAATGGATTAATACCATTGTATTATATTTGCAATGCCTTAATTTCAGAACCTGATTGCTATGGGACAAATGTGTCCCACAAAGGTTCATGTATTGTAAACTAAATTCTCACTGTAACAGTGTAAAGAGTGGGGAAATCCAATTATGGTATTTGAAGAGTGGTGGCTTTAAAAGGTGATTGGATTGTGAGGACCATGCCCTAAGTGAATGGATGGATCCATTCATGAAGTAATGGGTTGATGGTTTAATGGGTGGTCATGAGTGTGGTTCTGATGGTTTCATAAAGTTAGCTCCCTTGCTCAGTGCATTCTCGCCATGGAACTCTGTAGAGAGTCACCACCAAGAAAAAGGCCCTCACCAGATGTGTTCCTTGGACCTTGGACTTTCTAGCCTTCAAATCTGTAAGAAATACATTTCATTTTCTTATAAATTAACCAGTTTGGGGTATTTTGTTATAAGCAATAGAAAAGGACTAAGACACAGATTAACTATAAGTATTAGTGGTGAATATAGAAACATAGGGGGCCGGCCCGTGGCTCACTCGGTAGAGTGTGGTGCTGATAACACCAAGGCCCCGGGTTCGGATCCCACATAGGGATGGCCGGTTCGCTCACTGGCTGAGCGTGGTGCTGACAACACCAAGTCAAGGGTTAAGATCCCCTTACCGGTCATCTTTAAAAAAAAAAAA
>NW_007727717.1:54745-89804 GCF_000696425.1 Galeopterus variegatus | reverse complement strand
CTGTAAGAAATACATTTCATTTTCTTATAAATTAACCAGTTTGGGGTATTTTGTTATAAGCAATAGAAAAGGACTAAGACACAGATTAACTATAAGTATTAGTGGTGAATATAGAAACATAGGGGGCCAGCCCGTGGCTCACTCGGGAGAGTGCGGTGCTGATAACACCAAGGCCCCGGGTTCGGATCCCACATAGGGATGGCCGGTTCGCTCACTGGCTGAGCGTGGTGCTGACAACACCAAGTCAAGGGTTAAGATCCCCTTACCGGTCATCTTTTGAAAAAAAAAAAAAAAGAATATAGAAACATAGGCATTTCTATTTTCATTCAATGTACATGTTCCTGAAAAATCTTATATTCCATAAAATTGCATACTAAAGATAATGGAGCTGTTATGAACTGAATGTCTGCGTGCCCCTCACCTTCATATGTTGAGACTCTAACCCCCAGTTTGATAGTACTAGGAGATGGGGCGTTTGGAAGGTAATCAGGTTTGGATGAGATCATTAGGGTAGAGCACCCATGATGGGAGTAGTACCTTCATAAGGGGAATCACTGGAGAGCTTGCTCTCCATCTTTCTCTGCCGTGTGAATCAGATACAATTGGCAGCTGTTTGCAAGTCAGCCAAGAATCCAACCATGCCTGCACACTTATCTTGAATTTTCTAGACTCCAGGACTGTGATAAAAAAATGTCTGCTGTTTAAGCCACCCAGATATTTTGTTATAGCAGCCCAAGTGGACTAACACAAGGGTTTATGGGAAAAAATCGGTTTTGGGCAGATCTTTTAAGGTCTGTGCAACTTTGTAACTAAAGCACTAACAAAAACAAAAGTTGGGACCTTGGGGGATAGTTTGGGTAACAACACAGTGAGCAGCTCAGCAGTGGCTGGAACCTGTCTCTGGCAGATTAGAAACAAAAAAACAAAGTGGTGATGGAAGTGGGGATCTGAACTCAAGACGAAGAGTAACCTGCAGAGAGCCGTGCAGGACTGGGGTCCCTCTGGGGAGAGGGAAAACCAGTGCAGGCACTTATTTTTCATTTGACCACTCAGCTGAGAAGGCTCTTTCTGCCTATACAACAGCTATACTGAGGGCATGTTCCTTTCCTCATAATTCTGGCTACACTTACTTGAAAAGCTACAAAATTTCACATTATTTCAGACATCATTCTTTACTATACATGAGCTCATTAGTGTTGAAGGAAATCACACTGTTGAATGGGAAGCCAAATCATGGTGAGCTTTATCTACCTCAGTACCTTCTAGACCATTAATTTGGCAATTTATAAAGTAAAATGTTCTGGCATAATTTTTTTTTGTTACAAAGTGTTATTTAACTCATAAGCTCCTTAGGAGATGGAACCAAGTTCATTCATTTTCTCCACCACAGTACAAAATAGAGTATCTCCAACACAAAAATGCAGAATATACTTGTAGACTGATGAAATCAGAAATCTTGGGTTATATCTGTACTTACTCTGTACCTTTATCTTACATCTGTATCTTATACCTCTACTGTTTTATATATGATTAAAAAATTGAAGCTAAAATATTAGGTTTCAATCAAAAAGCCAATGCCATTTTTTCTTAATATAAAGATGGAAGTACATTTTGTTCAGAATTTTATGTCCAAAAATCAACCTTTTAACTTAAAAAATTAATTCATAAACCATAATTGATAAAAAATGTTAAACACTAAATAAGAAATGTCTGTAATAGGAAAAGTAGGCATTTTTAATGCTTATGTAACTTAATACAACCAGTAAATTTTTTTTCTAAGTTTATCCATTTTTATTGAGACCAAATTAATCCAGGAGAGTGACAACTAATATTAATAAATAAAATAACACTTTGATCATAATATAATTCAAAATACTTAAAGAATGCAGTATTTTTATTTTACAAATCATCTTAAAAATAAATTCTTATCTCCATTTGCCCACTTACAAAGCAACACATCTACTAGTGTTTTAATTTCATATCACACGAAGGTAGAAATTTTAAATATCGCTAAATGCGTTATAGGAGTAAACTTTGAAACAAGTTTCTGTCCTATAAAAGAACACAAAATATCAGTTTACATTCACTTTAATGATGATTAGGGTGACAAATTCCCAAATTTTAATGTTATGCTTGTCAATTAATTTGTCAATGTTGACAAAAATAAATCATTTAAGGAACAAATTTTTAAACTCAACTAAAATGAATTAGTAACAAAATGATGCTAAGATGCAGGTTTTTCTTTGAAAGCTACACCTTCCCCTAGAAAATATCTTTTCACAAAATTTGCATGACTGTTTTAGACATTTTTAATACAACATTAAATCTGTCTTTATCTCCGCTACTGTAATATCTGATGATTCACTGTCTTGCAATAAAAGAATAAGATATTCAGAAGGTCTAATAATATCAAACTTCCAGCATTATACCAGCGGGGAGTGTGTTAGGGTGGGGAGTGGACGTGAGAATTAAAAAAAAAATGTTTAAAAATTTTTGACTCAATAAATGAGTCTCATTTTGAAGAATATATTTTTCATTATTCATATTCTCCATTTTATATCTTTTAAAATGAATATTATTTGTAAGTGGCAATTCAATCAAGTTTTCATAGCAATCTGTACAATTACTATAGGAGTTGGTATTCCAATATTCAAAATTGATAGGTCAACAAAGATTATAATTAGCATAAAACAAAAAATTTCTGTGAATGCTGTGATCATATGTCATATCTCCAGGAAATAGGATATAGATATAAGAAAACGTCTATATGTCCTCACCTTAAAAAAAAAAGTATGTGAGGTGATAATATGTTAATTAGCTTGGTTTAATCATTTCACAATGTATCCATTTATCAAAATATCACATTCTACACTGTAAATGTATACAATTCTTATTTGTCAGTTGTAACTTAATAAAGCTGGGGGAAAAATAAAGAGTTTAGATTCATTTTGGCTGTGGGAAATTGGTGAAAGATTTAAAGTGGGGGAGAAATAGAATTAGCTTTGTGTTTTATAAACGTTAAGGCATATGATTATTTTTAAAAAAACAACACATATGAGCATTTTGAAATAACAGTCACAAGTTTTTTTCATGAATTATCTAATATTTTCTGTGTATTTTGAAATAAGTGATCTCTATGCAACATTGAATCTATTACCTGAGTATGTTTAAGTGTGCTTGTACATATATACACATATGCAAATCTCGCTAAAGCATGAATAAAATTCGTGATATATTTAGACTATTATTATGTACACACGCTCATCCATTCATTAGAAGTTTTGACTTTGATATTGTCCAATTCTTTTGTAATATATCTTTAAAAGTTCAGATGCTGTATGAAATGCTTAGGAAGGATGTGTTAGTTAAAAAGGTATTGTGCACCACAACATGAAATATAGCGTATTAAGAATAAAATATAAGCAGGAAGATAAGTAGAAACCCATTCTTGATTATTAGATACATATAATAATAATAATAATAGCAAAAATGAGGCAAATGCTTCCTTGTCTTTTTGACTTCAAATCCACCATGCGGAATGAATTTTTATAGGGCATATACTTGTTCATGACCTCTAGTGTTAAGAAATTCTGTCATGTTTGAAAACTAGTCCCTAGTGGAGCCTGTATCCCTGTTAATAGCTGAAAGGTCAATGGAGCTGCTAAACAGTTTGTATTACTGTCAGGGTGGCCATGAAAACACCACCTGCTGCAAGAGGACTAGGCAGCTGGGTCAACAGGCTCTGTGGGAATTTATCAACTTAGGGGGGCCACTTGCATAAAACTTTGACTGATGAATTGGGACTAGACTGGCTTATTGGGCTAAAGCTGCTCTATTATGTATGACTTTCTTTAGGATGGCAGGGCTGCCTGCTGGCTCTCTGAGACATATGCAAAGGATAAACAGAACCCATTTCCCCTTATGAAGTGATTTTTTTGAAAAAAGCACTCTCTAGCATCCAGTATAATCAGGAGTAGGATGATGATATTAAAAAAAATAAATAAACAAGAGCAGTAAGTGGGGTGATATGGGGGGGGGAGTTGGGCAGAGGCATGAGGGGCAGTTTTGATATTGGTCACAGAGGAGTTTGGGATACAGCATTTCTGTAAAATGACCTCTCAAGCCTGGAGTTTGCATTGTTAATTTATAGTCCTCTTAAGGGAATGGTCTGTCTGACTTGGGTGGGTAACAGATAAGCAATATTTTAAAATATAGAAAGAGTGGGTACATAGTAATTGAATCAACATGATTAATAATAATTTTGTTTTGCAGATTCCTGGAGAAATAAACCATGGAAACATTTCAAAATTTTTTTAAAAAAGGTCATTTGGTTTAAGTTAATCAGAAACAAAAACTAAAGAATTTTTGTCAATAGTGTGAAAAAAGTTGAGTTCTATAAAAATAAAGCTTGGAAGTTACATAATTCTGCCAGAATTCTTTCATTTCCATCCTGCCAGAGCATTTGTTTAATTCTGCAAAGACTTAGTAAAAAGAAATCATCCAAGGCATGATTTGGACTTTTGAAAACTAGGTATTAAGAGCCCTTTAAAGCTCCATGGACTCCTTTATCCCAATTTTGGAACTAAGAGAACCTTAAGAGTTAATAGATCACCTGAAAATAATTCTGGAATGTGTGAAACAAATGCCAACAATACTAAAGAATTCAATATGTTTTAAATATATTATTTACTTACCTTCACAACCCTCGGTAGAAATGAAGCAGGAACAGAATGATCATCTGTGCTTTTTTTAATGGGCACAGGAGCACAGTATGGTGAAACAACTTCTGCAGGGTCCCACACTAAGGAAGAGTCAGAGGCCAGACCAACTGACTCCCTTTTCTCCCAGGATAAACTCACTCCTAGTCTTGACTAGTTTCAGATGGCACTACCAAATGGCACTAAAATTACTGCCCAGATCTTGTGCTTAGTGTATCTAAATCTGTTTTACGCAACTGTTAGCTGAAGAAGACCCCGAGGCCAGGCATGCTGAACCCAGTACCAGAGACTTTGGGACACTCTAAGTTGGCCGAGCCAGCTGAGTGATTGGTATTCAATGTTCTACCATGGAGGCAAAATTCATTCCTCTTCTGTTTCCCTATGGAAGATTTTTTTTTTTCTTCCATTAAACAACTCCTGAATTCTAGGTAAGCATTAGGAAAACCTGGTTGCATTCTTATTTTTTGAATTGTTTTTCATTATAAATAATGTCATTTGATCTTTAAAACAGGTTATCTTGCTAGCCTTTTCTGATAAGGCTGCCCACTGTAAATGATTTGAAACTTATGTAAATAATTATGTAAATTATAGCCTTAGACCAGATCGTCCTTACAGACTGAGGTAGTAATACTGGAACCTCATCTGCTTTTGCCAAAATGACTTAAACCATATTGCATATATTTTTGAAACTCCCTCATCTTTTGTGTGTGTGTGTGTACCTGTGTGTGTGTGTGTGTGTGTGCGTGCATGTGTGTGTGTGTAGGGAAAAATAGAAAAACATAAAAAACATATATCTTGTGGTAACAATGTAACTTCTATGACTCATAATATAGAATATAAAAATTTTGTAATCTGGTGTTTCTACAAAGGCCATAAATCAACAGACTTTTGAAAGTTATTCAGAAAACATTATTCTGACAAATCAGGGGGCTCCTCCACAAGAATACAATTAACCTAAGAGTTTAATGTGAGGTAGATTTTTGATATAACAAGACCTGTCAATATATTGTTTTTTTAGTTGATGAGGTTCTTCAAATTCCGCCTCAGATGTTTTAGAAAAACAGTTGTGCTCTGATGCAGACATCCTGAACACTACTATGCTAGCAATTAGCTCGTGTTTCCAAAATAATCCCATTCACATACTTAAGTGTCTGCTTATATAGAACTTCAACTCTTCTAGGGAGAAATACTATAATAATAAACGTTGGCATCCAAATCGAAACAGCATGAGGCTCCCAACAAATGTTTATAAAAACATTTGTTTTCTTATAGTCAGTTTAATTTTGAAATTTATGCCTAAGCCTGTGTACAAGGACGGTGTTTCTGAGACTCTGTTACTTCCCCCACCTTCTGAAAAGCAAACACAAATCTTAACCCTGGCCCCACACATGACATGACTCACCAGAAACAGGCACCATAATGAGAAGTCAGGCCTTCAGGTATGTCACTCTGAGACCACCCTACTAGAGGAGGCCCTAAAATCACAAAGCCAAGGTCCCTTATGGCAATCCTGGTAATTAGACACTAATAACGGATTGAAGGTGTAAAATTCACCTCAACTCACCAACAGACTAAACAATGCAGACGAAGAGAGAAAGATTTTTGTGAGGAGGAGAGAGAACTCATTACAACGACTGGGAAGCTTGCAAAAGTCTATCAACTTGGACAACATAATGGAGTAACAGTAACTATTTTGAAACTAATTGCATTAGATCTGAGCGAAATCCCTATGCCTCATTATGAATCATTAGAATACTGCTGTTTTAGGAATTAACATTAGTTTGCTTTTCACTATTAATGTTGCCAACCTCAACAATCACCTAAGTGATATTTTTTTTTTTCCTTTTTATCTTTTTTACTGACCGGTAACGGGATCGCAACCCTTGGTGTCACGCCTGTACCGGGGACTGGCAATGGGATCGCAACCCTCGGTGTTGCGCCCGCACCGCGCTCAGCCAGTGAGCGGGAACCGGTCTCTACATGGGATCCGAACCCTCAGCGGGAGCGCCGCCGCTCTCCCAAGCGGCGCACTCTCCAGTGCGCCACCAGGCCGGCCCTAAGGGATATTTTTTTATTCATTTCTTCGCTTTTCTCAAAGAGGACATTTATTTCATACTCAAGGAGGAAAACCATTCCCTTCAGTGTATAGATGAGTACTTCCCTTATTGTGAAAGAAAATGTGGACTGTTAATGAAGGAATGCTGTCAGCTATCAGCATGACACGTGGCATGTGATACTCTGAGAGGCCATTTACAATGGATTCTTCTTTTCGTTCTGCAGTAGCCAAAGTCAACCTATATTTCCCTCAGGAAAGTTTTTGTGGTATAGTAAAGGGATGAGAATCTCCCTTTTGTTAGTTAGTGGCTTTTTTTTCAGAAAAACATACACAATTTGCAACTTACACATAATATTTTTTAAATGGAACTAAATCAATGCCTTTACTAAACTTTTCAGATTATTAGAATTTATTCTCTTGAAAGAGACTTGAAAATCAGAAATCTAAATTTACAAGCAGGCTCTAGAAAATAAGTTAATTTGGAAGGAATTTGACATTTGTTTGCAGCATGGTGTGGCTAACAACTACTAGTGTTCAATAACAGCTGTATCTGCGAGGGCACCTAGGCTTTGTTACAGTTAGTTGTTTCCAAACTTATGACTAATGTCTATTTGACAGGATATAAATTTAGCAGTTTCTGGTAGTTCAGGTTTTTAATTCATGAAATTAACAACTGACTGATTATGAGTCAAGATGATCTGAAAGTTGTGTGTGTGTGTGTGTTGATGTTGTGATGGGCGGATAGGAAGGAACAGCAGCGGGACAAACATACTCTTTAAAGGATTAAAACATTCTAATCCTCCTTTTGCGGAGGTAAATAACAAAACACTTCTTCAGTTTTCATTTGTTTAGTCACAGCAGTCTTCATGAGAGCCATGAGCTTTCAGATAGTTTTGAAATGAGGCTCAGATGTTGAACTGCCAAAATAACATCCTGATTGCCTAACAAAAATCATATTAAGCAGCTGTAATGTCTGCCAGCATGTTTCTCATTTTCTCAAAAATAAGGAGAATTTATCGCTTCCAACACCAGAGCCTAAGCCACTGCCTCACACGTCAGGGTCCACCTCTCGCTTTTAACTAAGGATGCTGATTCCTCACTATAATGCTGCTCTGCGATGACAACAACAACAGAAACAAGCTTTTAAAGTTCTATATAGTCCAGTCCAGCTCTCATAGACTGGACAGTCCTTAGCACATGGAAAGGGCAGAAGCGTTCATCTTGGCTGATGACTAACTGCAACTCTTCTATCACTAATTTGAATGAACTAAAATACCTTGAAGAAGAATATGACTTGACTTATAGGGATAAAAAGAAATCTCACCTTTTGGGATCTACAATTTTGTAGAGTTTTCCATTGTGAGTCTGGGTCATACTTTTACTGCTTGATAAGATGTAAACTTCACCTGTTGGAGAGAGACATAACAATAATTAACAATAATTCACAGCATGCATTGCAAGACCTTACTTAGCAGATATCATATATCTCTATTTTCTATCTATATATATCTCCATCTATCTTTAGGAAAATCACTTGCCTAAAGATTACGAAAGAGTCTCTCACAAGTCTATCTTCATGGTGCATCCAGAATGCATCCAGATTCCGATCACTTCTTTACACATCCACTACTGCTCCAGTACAAGCAGATATTATCTCTCACCTGGATTCTGGCAACAACCTGCTAATTGAGCTCCCTGTTTCTACCCTTGTTTTACGTTTATTATCATGTACCAGCCATGGCAATTCTTTTCAAAGGAGTTAGATCATGTAACTCATATCACATTCCTTCATTGCAATACTCTCCAATGGCTTTACATCTCTCACAGAGCAAAGTAGTTCCTGACAATATCCTATGAGGTCCTCTCTCACTGCTCTGACCTCATCTGCAATGTTTTTTCCTCTTGTTCAGTCCTCCCCAGCCTCACTAGCCTCTTGGCTTTGCACCTGTGAGGCGGGTTCCTGCCCCAGGCTCCGGTCTCAGGTTATGGCTGGCTGTCCTCCTGTCCTCCAGTGGATCTCCACCAGGTTCACTTTTCCCCCTCCTTCAAGTCTGTGCTCAAATATCAACTTTCCTGACTGCACTATTTAAAATTACACCTTCCTCAACTCCCAATAATCCCTCTAAAATTCACTACTAAATTTTTCTTCAAAGCACTCATTAGCAGTTGACATACAGTATTTTTTTTAAGATTTATTTTCATTGCCCTACTCTTTTACAATATAAGTCTCATGAAATTAGCTTAGATTTTTGTCTCTTTATCTGTTGCTGTACTTCCAATGCCAGAACAGAGCTTGGCACAGAATAGGAGCTCAATAAATATTTGTAGACTGAGTGTTGAATAGACAAGTTTTATCTTATTTATTTGTATCCAAGATTGAAAGTTTTGGGTTACGAAGTTGTTACTGCTAATTGATGATTTGGGGCCAGATGGAATTGTGGTACTCCTTTATAATCTTTAGCTTTTAAAAAATATATTAAAATGTATCAAAATATATTAAAATAAATATTGAGGCAAGGAGAGAAAGAAAGAGAGAAAGACCTTGATGCTCATTCTCAACTCTCTCTCTCGATGCTAGGCTATATTCATGATGATGAGGTACAACAACGATGCTGGTTCTTTCAGGAGAGAACCACCCTTGTTTATTACCACTACTCCCATAAAATTCAATGTATAGAATGGATCACATGAATATAGAATTAGAAGCCGTATTTATGATTATACGTTTATAAGGTTTTAAAATGTATATTTGGTTCTAACTCATGAAATAGTTCTTAATTTAGTCTACTCTATTCCACTCTCTTATTGTGCATTAATCACATGCTACTATTTTTCTGTACAAGATATTAAGAGGTTTATACTAAAAGCACAGACACAATAGAAAAAATAAAGGTAAAAAGCAAAGGAATGTAAGCAAAAAAATTAATATTTATTTTGTCAAATTATATAGTTTATCTCATTTAATCCTCACAACAAATTCATCCTGATTTCAGATGTAACAAAATAACACACACACACAAAATACTAGACTCTCATGACCTTTTGTTTCAAAAGGAGCAAAATCTTACTCATTTTCTTATATGGCTCTTCAATTAAATCTAAGGAGTTGCACATTAAAACACAATTCAGAGAAAATGTCTTTATTTAATTATGAGGTCCACACAGGGTTGTAGCTTTTGGAGAGTCAAGACTGTACATGCTTTATTTTTTTTATTTTGCTCCCAACATATTATTATGTGTATACAGACATTTGAGATATTTTCATTAATGGTGGCGATGCTAATGTGACGATTGATGAAGAGTCATTTGTAGTAAGGTCTGGGAAAATCAAAATGATGTGTCTTTATTTAATTATGAGGTCCACACAGGGTTGTAGCTTTTGGAGAGTCAAGACTGTACATGCTTTATTTTTTTATTTTGCTCCCAACATATTATTATGTGTATACAGACATTTGAGATATTTTCATTAATGGTGGTGATGCTAATGTGACGATTGATGAAGAGTCATTTGTAGTAAGGTCTGGGAAAATCAAAATGATTCAGTCACAACATTCATCTCTAACTCTGTCACAAACAATTTAACTATTTTTAAAATCAGAGTTTGCCAATAAAATTAAAATTATATTACTGAGGATGTAAATGAGAAAAAGTATCTTTCTGGTTCCTTTGGGGTAGGAGAATGTCAAGGAAAAATTAATTGTAAAATGCTTTCAATGCTGGAACAAAAAAGAAGAGATTGGATCTCCCTTTGAATTGTTATATTCCTGTGGCTCTGAAATATATTTTACATGCTTCAGGAATCTTGTCTGAATCCCTTATTAATCTAAGTGAATGGCATGGAACTATTTCTGGCAAATTCCTCATTTGATATAAGAAAACCAAATCTGGACATTTAGAGAAAATATTCTGATTTAGATGGGAAACATACATTCTTCTTTATGCCTAGAAATTCATCTTTGAGACTAAAGGAGCATAGGAGCTATGGCTTGATTAGACATTGTTCTTTAAAGGCGGTCTTTATAAAAGCTACATTTATCCCTGTAATATAAAATTAGTAGGAGAGTAAAATTTTCACTCTCTGATCGGTCACATTCCAATTTCAACTCCTTTTTCTTGTTAAGCTGCATACTTTTTGATAAATATGCTAAGAACTATATTCCCTGTTAGTCCTTATATTGTCAATGAGAAGATAATTTCTATTCTAATGAAAAGAAGATCCACAATTCAGATTATTATGCCCCAATGGGGAAAAAAAATATTAGGGAATAGAGGGTAAGGAGAGTTTCAGATTCCAACAAATTTTTCATTTATTCCAAGAGACATGGGTAAGTGGAAAGAAAGGTTTTCAGGTAGGGAATGTAAACAAATTACTCAGATGCACAGTCAAAAATATGAGTAACCATTTAAAAAATTCTCTTTTCAGAACTCAGAAATTCTCTCTTGCCTCCCATTTTTCTGCTTTATTACTTCTGTATCTCCAGAGTGGATATAAGATAAAAAGACTCTCAAGGAAAGGTCACCGGAAAAGAAACTGGACTCTCTTTAATCTCTCCAGTAGGTCATATTTGCCGTAGATTAATTACATTTCCAACACATGAAGGATGAGACTGTTATACTTTGTTTTCAGGGTTGAACAAGGCCTCTTGAGCAAGGGATGGAGAATGGAATGTGATAGAAATAGTTTATACAGTACCTAACTCATCTTCTCCAAATCCCAGGATGTGACCTGAAAAGTAGCCTCTGCAGGAACCACTGGTGCCTAGACAGAGGGGTTTTTCTTGCCATTGCTTGGTCACAGGACTTTGCTGGAGAGTTAAGAAATTCCTGTAACAAAAACATACCATAAATCGACAATGAAAACACGCTTTTGCTTAAAGATCACAATAAAATGTTTAAAATAAAATTCACAATAAATAATTGTTGCGCCATAGACCTGGCTGATGAAGGGAAAAATAATGTAGCCCATAATGTGTGTGAGTACTGTGAAATTCCCATACGCAGAGAAAGTACCTAAAGGTAATATTTTGTTTGGAGGGGCACTAAAAATACCTGAGTATGAGAAAAGCCCTCCCCTTCATCCAGAAAATGATAATTCCTCGCCAGGACTAGACTCCATGCTGTGCTATTAATCAGAGAGAGGGACAGGGGAAAAGCATGGGGTCAGTACACTTTTCTAGTTCCTTGTAGCGACCAAGCGTATCAGCTCTGCCATATGTCTGAATGCCAGCGACATGGGAAACAAGATTCTTAATTTGGATTTCATCAAAGAGTTTTTTATAGTTATCCACAATGTGACCTCAAACATTTAGGCTAAAATTTATTTTGTAGTATTCCTACCTATAGAGAAAAATTACGTTTTGTTGCTCAAAGTCCTGAAAATTTGGCAAAACCAAAAATTCTTAACCTTCCAAAATAATTCCAAAAATATTAATGCAACTCATGTAAAAGAATAGTTTTCAAATTACTCATTGTCATGGTAAATTTATGTTGAGGATGAAGAGAAGAGCCTAAATAATACAAAAAGTCCATATGAAGACTTCTCTATTCTTAAATATTATTTTATGAACTTGATCAAGCCAGTTGAAAAAGCATCTTTTTGGAAATTCTTCAATTAAAACAACCACCATATACTATATAGTGGAACTAAGAGTAAGTGATAATATTTATATGTGTCCCAGATCTGACCCCAAAGAAAGACAATTATGTAAACATTTTATGGCAGTTTGCCAATGATCAATGGATATGTCATTTGGTATATAAAATTGTGGTATCAGGAAACCTACCCATTACGATCTCCAAACACGTAGCTTCCATACAGTCTTTCAGACTGGCAGCCTCGGTAAACAAATCCACCAACCAAAGGACCATTACTGAATGGCTTGAATTCTAAAAGTGATGGCTCACTTTCTGGAAAGAAACATAGCATTAAATCAAATGAAACATTTCCATGAAGTAAAAGTATTGTAGCTTAAGCAACGATTATTACAGTAATTTAACTCTGTCTGATATGTGTTCCATGATGCCTGAGATGGATCCTTGCTATAGATATTTACTGAAAATAATTAGTCTTTGCTTAAATAGTATCAGAATTTAAAGGATCTTCATGTACAGCTTAATGAAATGAGAATGCTCTGCAAATGCTTGCTGATGTTGAAGTTGCTTAAGACACACCAAGTTTTCAATGAAATTAAATTCTGGATATTTTGGAAATTACGGTTATTTACTTTAGAACCAATGTAATTTAAAAAACATTTAATTTTTTAGAAATGCGTCTATATATTTAGTAAATCTGTCAATTACATAAAATGTTAAAATGTTAAAAGTTCGGGCCGGCCCGGTGGCGCACTCGGTAGAGTGCGGTGCTTGGGAGTGCGGTGGCGCTCCCGCTGAGGGTTCGGATCCCATATAGAGACCGGTCCGCTCACTGGTTGAGCGCGGTGTGGGCACGACACCGAGGGTTGCAATCCTGTTACCAGTCATGAAAAAAGACAAAAAGGAAAAAAAAATGTTAAAAGTTCACACTTTAATGAAAATAAAAGCATAGTACATAAAAGGTCTTTAAAGCCATGTGTACTGTATATTTAAAAACACTGTCACTTAGTCAAGTAATATCTTCATTTATTTTAATAGTTTTGTTTACAGAGTTGTGTGGTTAACAGAGTCTGTTCCAATCATTCCCATGAATTACATGTGCATAATTATGTATCTTAATCTTTCCATGCATGCCATTATATACTTGAATATATGTATGCTAATAGAGAAGCTTTAAAGCCAGTTGCAAATTGATCTGAAAATTACTTCTTATGTATTTAATGTCAAATAAGTCACTATCAACAGGCAGTATTTTATGCAAAAACTTTTGTAGAAACAGTAATTTTAAAGCCTTCTTGCCCTCCCATGTGATAATGGTGAGTATGATATAAAAAGTAGAAAAGATAAGAGAAGTATTAATTAACAAGCACACTGAGAGGTAGCATAATTGAATGATTATGGTCACAAATTCAAGTCAGGCTGCTCAGGGTCAAATCTAGGCCCTGCTATTTCATGCTGTGTGATAATTAATCTTTTATTGCCTCAGTTTCCCCATCTGTACAATGTAGCCTTTTATAGTGCCTAGAATGTAGAATTGTTCTGAGAACGAAATAAGTAAGGTTTACAAAGTGCTTATTGTAGGGTCTAGCATGTAGTAAGTACTGGGGATGTGTTTTTAAATACATAAATAGGACTATTAATACTGTAAGCAGTTTCAGCTGAAATTCAATTAATGTGATTGTAGAATTTAGTCTAATCTACAGAGAGAGCCAAAATTCCATTGAGTTGGTGAGTCAGATTATTTTTTAAACCACATTATTCTTTGGTTTGGCTTTTCTAACATGTACACACACACTCAAATACCTGAAAAAAAAAAAGTAAAATAACTGAATACCACATGAACTAACACAGCTGCTTCATTCCTGGTACTAAATAAATATCGGTATTGAATAAGTAAACAGAAGAAGCAATCAATTTCAGTAATTTAATAAATAAAGAAGCAATCAATTTAATAATATTAATCTACTTATGTTCCCTGAATAATAATAACATTTGATATATTGCTTTCTTCAAAAGGAATAAATAAATACTAAAATATTAAAACACTAAGTATTTTGGATTTCATTATTATCCAACTTCATATTTTTATATATTCTCTCTAAATATTCTAGTAGTCATGTTATTAAAAATGTTTAAATATCCCATTCCTATGACTTGCTTTTACAAGCCGATTACTTTGTTTTCTCTAAAACAAACACTTTTTAAAAAAATTTCGTTCTTATTTGAAACACTTATAATTTTCTTAATTGCTGAGACCAGCATGCTAGGTATTGAGAAATTTCTTACCCTTAACAC
Organism: Galeopterus variegatus; assembly: GCF_000696425.1. NCBI lineage: Eukaryota > Metazoa > Chordata > Mammalia > Dermoptera > Cynocephalidae > Galeopterus > Galeopterus variegatus. The sequence goes on along the minus strand of NW_007727717.1, from coordinate 75,143 downwards.
TTGTTTTTTCTCTGTGTTTACAGTGGTAGGACAAGTTCTCCCTTATTATATTAAATAAATAGAAGTTATTCATCTTCATTCTCAGATGAGCGAAGTATAAGTTGCTAACTTTTGAAGGTCCATTAAGTTTTCTGGACCTATTCAATCCATGGGAAAGGTAATAACCAAGTAATTACCTTTAAAAAGTGAGCAATTTACTCCCTTACCACTGTTACACTGTGTTTTTATGCTTTCCTAAGTGCTCATTTTGCAGAAATCCTTTTCTCTTCAATTAACACACGAAAACAAAGGCCAAGCTAAAGCAAAACCAACAAATTATGCTCTACTTACCATAGTCTTTCCCCTTTATTATCTGTAGGATTCTGGCCGATGATCTGTTTTTTCCGTTGGAGTCTGAACAAAGTATTGTTAAATTGATGTTTATATCAGTGGGATGTCGATCCACAGCACATCTGTGTAACAAAAAGGGGGACACCCATTAATTCCTACCAATGTATCTTCCAAGCTCAGGCTAGAGATTCCTGATATAGGAAGGAGCCCTTTGGGGACTGGTAGGGATCCTATGGGCAATTTAGTTTGGATCTTCTAGAAACTGATGATGGAAACATCCTGCTGTGTTCGTTTACTCTGCTGAAGCTTAATGATCTCTGGAGTAAATTTGTTAATTTTTCTCAGTATCTCCCTCATTATGAATGTGCACACTTCTCAAAACGTGTTAGTCTGTTGTGAAGGAATATCACATGTGTAATGCATAGGAATAAGAATCAGTGTCATCCCCAACTCACATCTGCACCACACAGTGTATTAGTTATAGTGTTAGTTTTGTGGAATTGGTACACTTTCAAGGTCAGGCTGCTTTAACAAAAGATAACATGTGTTCCAATTCAGAAAATAAAATAGAGCTAGTCCCCACAGCACTGAGTGAGGTGTTTTACGCTGACTTCATGTTCTCCACCCCTGATTTGGCAGCTAGGACATCTCTGTGACTTAAGCCACTGATGTAAGTTCCATGAGGGCAGAGACCACTTTCGGCTTCTTTATAACTGTATTCCTGTTACCTAGTTCAAAGCCGGGAATATAAGAGGAGATCAATATTTGTTGAATATTTATGTCAACGAGGGACTGGGCATGGGAAGTTTGGGTTAGGGGAAAAATAAAATTGAATAATATAATTTTTGAAGTTGTCAAAAGCATGGAAAACAGGCTTGCATTTTTTTTAGGTCTTAACCTTGGCACTTTTGACATTTGAGCCAGATAATATTTTGTTTGCGGGGGGGAGGGGTGCTATCCTGTGAATTGTCGGACATTTCCCGGCATCTCTGGCCTCTGATCACTTGATTTGATGACAGTAGCATCATCCCCTCACCCCCACCCCGGTTGAGAAACCAAAAATGTTTCTAGACATTGCCAAATATCCCCTGGGGTCTAAATCACCCCACTGAGAATCACTCTGTTAGACAAATAAAATATATTAATTACTTAAAAACAAAACAAAACCAACTGGGGCTCTTACATATATTGAAAAAAAAAAAATTTGAGTAGGTGCTGGGTCTTCAGAGACGTAAGAGTCATGTAGCAATTATTAAACAACAGAACAAAACAAAAACTGTTGGCTCCAAATGATCCCATTCATGACAGGGAAACCATCAGCCTGACCTGCCAAAGATGGGTTAATTGTTCTGTGGCAACAGTTCCTTTATTGTCCTCTTTAACTCAGTGATTCACAGAATACAGTGCCTGGCAGGGATCATGACATAGACATGCTGTGACTTAAGGTGGAACTAACTCCATATGGGGTGAGAAAGTTTTCCTGCATTACCTTTCTTTTGAAGATGGAGAAACTATGACAAAAAAGAGGTTTGACTAGTTTCCAGCAAGAAGCAGCAAATCTGTTAGAAGAGGCCAGGTCTCCCAGAGTGGAGTTGCTAGGGGCTGTGAGCTTTACTTCAGGCTGATTAGTAGGTCCTCTGAGAACTGCTTGACCTTTCTAAACTTCAGTTTCTTAAGTAGAAAAGGAGCCTAACAGTGAAACTACTCTGTATGATACTGTGACGGCAGCTATGTGTCATTATCCATTTGTCTAAACCTAGAAAATGTACAACAGCAAGAATGAACCCTAATGTAAACTACAGATTCTGGGTCACTATGACGTGTCACTGTCAGTTCATCAGTTGTAACAAATGGCCTATTCTGTGGTGGATGCTGAAAATGGGGGAAGCTATGCATGTGCAGGAGGAGGGACATAATCAGAAATGTCTATGCCTCCCTCTCAATTTTGCTGTGAATCTACAACTGCTCAAAAAATACAAGGGTACTTCGGAAAGTTTGTGGAAAAATTAGTATCATCTTTTAATTCTATTTTTTCATGAGCCTTCTGAAGGACCCTAGTAGTCTGTTAAATCAAAGGGGCAGGGGTGGGGCTGATGCCAGAGCACTGCTGAGAGGCGTAAAGGAGATAGCATACTAAGATAAGATACTTGGTTCAGCACTCTTCAGCAAAGTGCTTAATAAAAGTCAGCTTTACTTTTAGCCAATAATTATTTTGGTTTCCTTTCTGCTTTATTAAATCTTCTCCAGCTTTACTCTTGGAGGGAGGTGGTATATAAACACCAACTTTCCCTTCAGCCCTCTGCTTCTGGAGGAGGCAAGACTCCACAGCACAGGCATCTTGCCATATGTACGGTCTGTAAAGTACCTCATCCTGTGTTTTTGTACTGAGGCTCGGGACCCCCAGGAAGGTTGCAAGAAAGCTCCAGTGCGATTGTGGTGACTCAGGCTGCTCGACTTCAAAGTGCTGCTTTGTGGTGGTATCTGTGAGTTCTGAGCTATAGGAATGGAATGTGACAGTTTCCTCCACATCCTGAACCCACCTTAAGTATTCCCTGTCGCATAGATTTTAAGATCTGCTGAGATGCCAAAAAGGAAATGAACTGTAGACTTGGGCTTTGATGGAGGGGAGATGAAGGGCATGAGGGATTATAAAAATAAAAAGTTTGAGAAATAGTCACCTTGCACATAGTGAACACTCAATAAACATTAAATAGCAATAATAACTTCGCTAGTAAATGAATGAATATAGCCATATACTTCTTAGTATGCGTAATAGACTACAGACTGGATAAAGCTTTCATCGTAGAATTGCTATTTATACTTCATAGCATTTTTAAAGTGTACCCCAAATTTCTCACTCTACATGCTGCTTAGTTTTCCTTTCTTTGTGGTTCATTATCACATAGCAAGCAATCAGTATGAATTCCTTTAGTATCTGCAATTGCCTTCAATACCCCAAATTTCTCACTCTACATGCTGCTTAGTTTTCCTTTCTTTATGGTTCATTATCACATAGCAAGCAATCAGTATGAATTCCTTTAGTATCTGCAATTGCCTTCAAGTAAAAAAGAAAGTTAACATTTAGCTCAACTCCTTGCAAATTATCACTGTAAACCTATGATGATAAGAACTGCAGTTTATTTAAAATCTACCAGGGGTTGGACACAATATTTTGTGCTTTACTTATAGATTTTTACTTAATCATTGCAGCACCCTTGCCAGACAGTAATTATCACCCCCATTTAATATATAAGAAAATTAAGATTTAAAGGGGTTTAAGGAGACAAATCAAAAGGTCTACATCTCTAAATTGTTCAAATTAAATTCTTAATCATTACACCAGCCCAACAGTGTTTAGTAACAACCCCCCAAAATTCTAAGGTGAATTTTTCTCCATGAATTTCTTTCCCTTATCTAATCTGCCTTCTCAATCTGCTTCACACTTTAACAGAAGAAAGAATGCTAAATGCTCGCTTGGATAATGACCTGGTGTGATTTTAGAGGCACAGGCTTGGATACCACCCTTAGTCACTTTATTCCCCAACATCCTCTTTCTTTTCCCCAGTTCCTGAACCCCAGCCTAGCTTTAACGCTGGCCAGAAAACAGGCTTATGTTCTCACCTGCCTGGATCGTGCAGCCCGTGGGCAAACACTTCGGGGGGCTGGTTGGTACTGTTGAAGTGTGGGTTGCTCCTTGGTATGGAATAAGGCACGTTGCACATGTCTGTGTCCACGTCCAGCCGTAGCACCGAGCCTGTGAAATCACTGAGAAGTTGGAGGACAGCATAAGTACTTCACATTTTGGTTACGTATTTCACCTAAACTAAACGTAGTGGGGTTGCTCTACGGATAAAAGAATCATCTCCTTTTTTTGAGACAAAATTCTTAGTTTTAAATTCCATATCATGGGAAATGAAACCAGGGGCAGTTTGGTTCTAGACAAGTGACTGCACCAAGACACACCTCGATGGTGGCTGAGGACTGTGGCATCAGTAATACCCTGCTTTTTGTGTCAGCTCTCTTTATTTTTCACCAGTCTATTTTATGTCCCCCCTGAGAAACTTCACTGGACGATGTTAGTCCATTATGCAGTATTAAGAGGCCGCATGGACACACAGGGCTGCTGCCCAGGAGCACGAGGTGCCGCTTGCTTCTCAGTGCTGGGTGTGGTGGGGGCGGCCCCTGCAGCAAGAGCTACACAGCAGTGATTTGTTTCATGACAAAACGTGATATTACATTGACATATTATTGGATTCCTCTTCATTTATAAATGCAGACGCTGACAACAGAAGTTAAATAGTTAGCCAACGTGATGTAATTCAAAGATGGTTCTTAACTCATTGGCTCAGACTCCTTTTTTCTCTGGCACTTAAAACATTATAACATTAAGAGAAACTGTTATTAGTCTTTTACCTTAACCCGTCCATTTCTTCCATGTCATCCAGGGTGATCATCCCATCTCCGAGAATGATGTACAAAAAGCCATCAGGCCCAAAGAGCAGTTGTCCTCCCAGATGCTTTCTGTGGAGTTCTGCAACTTCAAGAAATACTCTGGCTGTTCTCACATCAACTTGATGGGGATTTTTTCTACATTGTGAGGAGGAAACAATACCATGTTTGTTAAAGATGTAAGATGAATCCGCCAGAGAGTAAACAGTACACAAACAGGAAAGCAAACACCTAGCACGTAAATAAGGAAACATATACTTGAAATGGAACAAATAAAAATTACTGAAAAAATACGTTCATTTCTAAGTTTTAGAAGTAGCATTTAAGAATTTAGGAAAAGTGCCAAAGCCATCATTTTTCTCAGTTTCTCTTAAAGACACATATGGGGTTTTAAGGAAGATGGAGATTATGGTTTAATGATTGCCACCTATGGCTAACTTTTAAAGAAGAAGCTTATAAAGTGATGATGAGAAAATAAGTTTGAGACATTTTTATGCTTCGGCACATTTTAGTGATACCTGGATACTGTGTATTCCACAACCCTAAGAATGTGGTCATGAGGCCCGATAGCCCACCGTTCTTGGTTGGTGGTATAAGACACATACAGCTTTCCATTTTTCTTGTAATTGGGGTGGAATGCAAGGCTTAGCAGTCCTCTTTCATCTCCTCCCTGCAGTCAAATGAAAAACACAAAGAATTGTGAAGTTAATTATGTTCTTTATTGTGTTTCAACTGGAACCCCAAAAGAGTCTCTTTCTTTCTTCTGGATAATCTTTGCCCAACCTCTTTTCTTTTCTTCCTTGCCTACTGCACAGAAAAGAATTATAAAACATTTCACTTTGTGGAACTCTTTAGGGTTAGAACAAGACAATTGTCTTGTGTGGTTATCTATGCACAAGAGTCTTACATGACTTTTGTCAAGTGATTTGTGTATGTAATCTTGGGACACTAGGAAGGCAAATTTAAGTGCTGTGGAGAATTCTTTCTTGGGTTACTAGGTTGCTTGTAGTTCACAGAAGACAAATAAAAAAGGTTCATAATCAACAGTCACTTCTAATCCAAGTCTCCAAAACCTAAAACACAGTGTGGGCTGCCAACTCCCACTGTCTTGGCAATATGTTTAGAAAACAGTTAAATTGCTCGTGTAATATGTAAACCTTTGTTTTACCCTGGAGGTATCTACATCAGTTGTCACAATGATGGTGGTCTATTCATCATATCTAGGTAATAGGCAGCCTTGGCCTAGCTATATAGAAATGAAGCATTTTTACACGTATCCCTTCACTGTGTAAGGTTTTTCTTTATAGAAGGATGAAAAAGTGGGAGTGCTAAAGGACAGGGCTGCAGTAGGGGTGGGAGAAATACTAGAGAGGAAAGGGAATTCTAGGAAATAAAAGAAAAATCCCAAACAACTTTCTTTTGTTTTTATATGAATGTCAAGAATTGTATACATTAGGCATGCCAAATGCTATAGCAATTAAAAATCATCATGTTCTTAAATAGAAAGACATTTTATCTTTTTTCTCTGCTAACTCAGCTTGTTGAAATTCAATATGGTCTTAGCATTTATTTTATCCCACAAGTAGTCTGGGAATTTCTATAATGAAATCAGAGTATCTAAAATTATCTAGATCAGAGACTTAAAGTTTGTATTCTAGTAAGTCAGCGATGAGTTATCCACAGTAGTGAAAAACATGACATAGAAAATGAATGCTGCAACTGTCGATCGAACATCAACTTACACATTCCATTAAACATCACAGCATTTCCTATGGCAAAAAGCTATGAGAAGTTACTCCCTCTGAAATGTTAGAGGAGAGAGAAAATCTCTAATTCTGCAACTTCTTCACAGGTCATGCTCAGTAATGAAAGCAGTCTCAAGTTTTTGTCCCACAGAATAGCAAATGTTACTAGCAGAGCATAGAACTGTTTGTAGTTTATATTCTACATGGATTTGATAATTTAAAGTTTTAAGCATAAAAATTCACTTTTAATAAACATTGTTAGATTTGTTTCTTGGCTTAGAGAAAACTGCTTTCAGATACTCGTATATACCACCCAAAGTGGAATCACCCAAATTTTGAGAGTATATAAATAATAGAGTGGTTGCAAATATCCCAGAACTACCAAATCATTATTCAAGTGTCAAAAAGTCAACCTTTTTGCACATCACAATATGCTTTATTTTAATTTTAATTATAGGAATAAGACTCTAATAACTATGATTTATGCATGAGTCTCTGTTTTTTGGATTATCTTGTTATGATGGCTTTAATATTGACTCAGTGTTGCTGTTTTTTCTTTTTATATCATCATTAAATAAATATCTCTTGGCTTTCTTATGAGACTTTGGAAGCTGGGATGTGTAACCAAGATTCGATAGCAGAGAGGCCACTGCACATTTAAACCTCCTTGACAGATTGTGTAAGGAGGCCCAGGGGTGGGATTTAGTTTGTGATTAATTCTTCTCCTGAATATATTTCCCTCTAAAGCTGTGAGTGCAGGTTAAGTACTGCATGTCTGCTTCACAAATGTTTGTGTTCCACTATAAGAAGCTTTTGTTGAAAGTAATTCTTTGTAGATTTTAATCAAATCATCAGAAATACAATTTGGATTGGATAGCAACATGGTTTAAAACTGTGCTGGTTGCTTTTCAGGAATTAGGAATGTGGAATTAATGCACTGTAGAAAGACAGATGGGAAAAGAGATTTAAACAAATCCGCAAATAATAGAAGACAATTGTTCAGTTTAGAGATATACCTATCATGTGAATGAATTTGGGGACATTGCTGACTTTTGCTAAAGTGCTAAATATGGAAACTGAATAAGACACGTAAATGATGGGGGAAATAAATCAAAAAAGTAATTTAAAAAATGTCAGTAATTCTGAGTTGTTCAGGTTATAGGGTTTACATTTGATTAATCATTACTTATGATCTCATTTTTTTAAGTCAACTTCCAGGTGCAAAGTAGTTCTGTTTGGTTTAGAAACTTGACTAATTACCCTTAACTCATTTCAGATAAAAACTCAGTTTAATAAGTATATTGATGAAAAACTTAATGTATTATGTAAATATCCTAGAGCTATTAAAATTATACAACAGGGACTCCTAAATGTTCAGAGATTAGGAAGAACAGACATAATCCTGCTGTGCCAGGAGATAAAAGTATTGATGGGCTGATAGGCTGACGTTTCAGTTGAATTAGCCTTCAGTATGTTGCCTATTTAATTTAAATGTTACTGACAAATCATGATTTAACTTCCAAATGCGAACCTATCTCTGAGGTCTGGGTCATTTTTCAAAGTCTATATGGAGACATCTGTTCATTGGGCATTGAAGAGTTAACTTTGGACCAGGGTTAGGCCACCCACCACAAACACCACCAGATGTTTTAGACCCCCAGTTGCTATACCTAAGGTTGCTTCAGGTATAGTGTTCACCAGGACATTGTCCCAGCCTGAGAGCCTGAAAGCCAGGACTGGTCAGTGGACTGGTCCTCCCAGGCTCCTGTTCTTTCTTACTGTTCTCTTAGTCACCATTCCCCAACCCACAGCCTTGTTCTGTTGGTCTGATCCCCAATCCCCAAAGCTCCCCTCTTTTCACTCTGTTATAAAATCTGATAACCCAGCTCTAGCAGCTCAGCAGAAAGAATCAACAAAGCCCTTGTGCCAATGTTACTCACACTTCTTCTTACTCCTTCCCATCTTTCCCCCTCATTATGTGTGGCTTAATGGTTCAGAGTATGTGGAATCAAAATCATGCACTCCTTCCAGAAAAGTCAAATTATTGAACTGATTCTAGGGAGCATCTGGGGCGAATGAGCCTCTAGTGATTAGTTGAGCCAAGCTGGCTAAGAAGGGAGAAAAACACATTAATAGAATGGCAAATGGAAGATTCGTGGTTCAGGGAGCCACGCCTTTCAAAAAGACATTGCCTTCTAACACTATACTTTTGAAAACTTAATCATTCCAGAATGTGTATCCTTACCCATGTGGAAAGCAGTGATTTGTCCAAATACTCACATTATACTTTATACTTCATTACTAATACTGTGTGCACATTGCACTTCTGGGAATGTACAGACAGCATTGCTGGAACCAAACTGGAAACCAAACAGGCGACAAGTAATTTACAAACAATACTTTAGGGTTTCCTCCATTTGGGTAGCGGTTTTTGTTTTGTTTTGTTTTGTTTTAAACTCACTGACTGTAGCCTCACCCAAGCATCACAGGCTACCCTGAGACCCTCCCTTCCCTCTCTCAGCTTTCCCAGTACTTCATCAACTTGTGGGCAGCCCCATACCAAGCGCAAATGGCTGCTCAAAATTGCATTGTTGAATAATTTAAAAATAATGTCCCCAGTTCCTGTCACAGAGCTCCAAACACCCTCACAATTTCCTTAGTGAGTGTCTTTTGTCATTCATAAGGAGCCTCTTTCAACCATACCTGGGCTTATCCTAATGAGCTGACTATAGATGTGGGCCCCTAGATAGCTTCAGGATGGGGACTGGTGGCCAGAGAAACCAATCATGTGAAAAGAGAATTAGGGAATTGGAATGTTCACCACTTCCCAACAGTAATTTAATCAATCATGCCTACATAATGAAACCTCCATAAAACCTCTAAACGACGGGGTTCAAAGAGGGTGGCACACCCCAAAAGGGCATGGGAGCTTCACACAGCCCCCTCCCCCAATATAGTGCCCTATGCGTCTCTTCCATTTGGCTGTTCCTGGTAGTATCCCTTATAATAAACCAGAGCTAGTAAGCAAAATGCTTTCCTGTATTCTGTGAGTTATTCTAGCCGATTGCTGAACCTGAAGGGAAGTTGTGGGAGTCCCTCAGTTTGCAGCCTGGGCACCCCATTTTTGTTGGGCATCAGAAATTTGGACAGTCTTATGGGACTGAGCCCTTAATGTGTGGGGTCTGGGATAAGTCTGGATAGTTAGTGTCAGAATTGGATTGAATTCATGGACACCCAGTTGTGCAGGAGAACCAGTTAGTGTGAGAAAAAACCTTTCATTTGGTGTCAGAAAACACCCCAGAAAGAACCTGAGAGATTACTTAGTGCATCCTCTTTGTAGGGAGAAGGAGGTCATAATCAGGTTTACTGAAGAAGATGTCGTCTTCCTTTCATGCCAATTTTACTCTAGAGCTTAATTTTTTTTTTCTAAAGTTTGGGAAAGACATAAAATATCTTGTCATTTTGTTGTTCACTCTTTTGTCTTTTCTTACCTTCACTGTTCTCCGAGGAGGAAACCAGCCACAATATTTTGAGGACCTACTACTTCCAGTAATCATTCTCCTCTTTTCTTTAAAATTTCTTCTACTTTTCCAGATTTGGCTTTTGTTTTGGGTAAGTCTTTGACTCCAATTGCCTGAATGCTGAGGCTCAGCTTATCTCTTCTGCGTAATCGTATTTACCCACTGTTCCAGTTCTTCAAGAAAGTATATACAATTTTCAAATGCTGGCAGGATACAAGGTCATCTCCATCACACCTGCCTGACAAAGAAATCTGTCCTGCTTCAAATGAAGTTGGAGAGCTGCTAGACAATACCAGCAATTCAGAGTTTTCAGGAAGTGTCTCATGGGTATATAATCTCTGGTATAGCAATTGGTCCACATCAGATCTATGTTTAGGATAGTACATTTTATCTTCTAAGGGCAGCAAATGCAAAGGCAGACCAGAAAAGTACAAATGGAAGAATATAAGATATTCCACATGGAGACCAGCTACCTGAATGTCACAACAGTTTTCCTCAACAATTCTCTTCTCCATAATCTTCAAACATAAACAAAATAAATCAGTCACACAAAGTTTAAATTGGGGCCTACTCAAAGCAAAAGATTATTTTCTAGAATTTCCAGCTTCATGGCTGCTTCTTACTCTATATACAGTTGTCCCTTGGTATCCTCTGGGCACTCGTTCCAGGACCCGCCTGTGGATACCAAAATCCAAGGATGCTCAAGTCCCTGATATAAAATGAAGTAACTGCATATGACCTATGCACATCCTCCCGTATACTATAAGTCATCTCTAGATTACTTATACTACCTAATACAATGTAAATAGTTGTTGTATTGTATTGTTTAGGGAATAACAAGAAAAAAGGTCTGTACATATTCAGTACAGATGCAACCATCCAACCATTGTAGGCCTAACTACATAGCAGCAACATAACAACAACATACTAACTACATAGCAACAACATAACATTTTCTGGAATTCTTTTTTCTCAAGAATTTGGAACCCTCAGATACAAAGGGCCAACTGTGCTAACATTCTTTTGACATCTCCCTCCTATGGAGATAATGTATATAATGTTCGGTTACATACTTGAAAACTATTATAGTTACAATATTTTATGTACCTACATGTGTAATTTGTTTTACATAAAATTTATATTTGTCAAATGAAATTAAATTTATTATGTTCATATTTCTATTTCTTCCCTAATGTTTTTTACCTATTTGAACTGTCACACTGGATACATTATGGCATATTAGATATTGATTGACATGTACCTGTTCCCTTGTCCAGGCAGTGACCAGCTGCTGTAGACCCTTTAATGTATGCATGCAAGAAATCCAAAATAACATCAGGGAATGGCTTGATCACTAGGGACTACCTGGCTTAGTATGTGTCAACTGTTAATAATATCTGTAGTATCATAGTATTCAATTTTCCAAAACATCTTCTCTAAAAGACAAAACGTTTCAAAAAATTAAACTGTGTGAAACCCCTATTGAAATAATAGAGTAACAAAATCATAAGCCTACAAAAAGCACAAACTCTTCTCAGAAACAAAATCTCAGCAACTAAAGACATTTTTGAAGAAAACAAATTTATAGAAATGTTGGCGACATTTAGGAAAAGCAAAGCTCTCATTCTGTACATTTAGGCTAAATGAAAATAAACTAACAAAGGTTGAACAAAACCTGAAGAGTATTCATGGGAATTAAAAAGGACAATTATAAAAAGCTTTGTAGCTTCACTAAGCTCTTCTATTGCAACCTACAGGTTTAATACTTGTTGGACCTTAGATTTTAAAAAGTATACATTTCTAGATTGAACTGTAAAAGGGTAAAATATTGGGCAACTACATTGTTAGACACAATAAAATGTCACATATGTAAATTAGGAAGTAGAACTATTTTCCACTAGACTGTGGCTTCCTGAAGGTGTCTTACATAGTACCTCACGTAGAGAGGAAGCCCTGTCATAAATGGTACCATGTATCGAGCCCTTGCTATGTGCCAGAATCTGCAAGCATTGTTCTCTTTAAATTTTATAATGTTTCAAAAAAGTTAAACACTGTGAAACCTCTATTGAAATAATAAAGTAACAAAATCATAAGCCTACAAAAAGCATAAACTCTTCTGAGAAACAAAATCATAAGTTTGATACAGTTTTAATATTATCCTTATTTTCTGAATAAGGAAATGGAGGCATAGAGGGATCGAGTAATTTGCCCAAAATGCACAACTAGAAGTGGCAAAGCGGGATTGTCAGTGATCGGAGGACAAATAATGTAAACTAAGATGTTAGTCTGATCCACCAAATATTTCCTGAAAGAAGAAATGAGTAAATAAAGAATAGGCTGTATTCCCTCATCCGCACCCCTTGCTCATGAACTGAGGCAGTTTTGAAACAGTCTTTCTTAGGTTTCTGAAGTTCTACAGGGGAATAAAATGAAGCTTATATCTCAGTTATTTTGACTTACATACGAGGGGTCTTCAAAACGTTCATGGAAAGATTTGTATTATCTTTCAATTCTATTTTTCCATGAACTTTTGAATTACACTCATATGCTATTTTAACTTAAATGACTCAGTTATTTTAATTTACATGGGATATAATGAAGCATATATCTCAGTTATTTTAACACAAAGGTTAATTTATGTTTTAAGGCAGTGCTATGTGGGTCAATGAACTATGTGGGAAAAAAATAAGCCCTGATTTCTGTAAATTTCTGTGGCGTAAATACTCTCACCAGGGCCAATTTCAAACTCGTAATTTGATGTCACCGATTGCGGCGTTTTGAAGATGCTCACGCTCAGCCCTCCTTTAAAATTTTATCATCCTTGAGCCTTTCAAAGTTTCACAAATCCTTTTGTCAATTAAGCAAGCCTTTATATTAATTAAATTAATACTTCATTAAATATGAGGGAAGAGGTATTTCTTACTGGATTTTTAGATGTAACATACATAAACTAGTATACCACCAAAAAATAGAGCAGCACACTCAAAGATCTTTTCATGGAATATACTTGGCTATTTAATAAGGGAGAGGGACAAAATTCCTTTATAAATAGGTTGACTCCATCTCAAAAGGTTGCTCAGACAGTAAAAGAAGATAATGAATGTACAATCACTTTATGAACTCCAAAGTTCTATTTATTCCTACATATTTAAAGAAAATTTTCCATAAGAACTATAGGGAACAGAGCTTCTTTTTGGTGAAAACTGTCCTACTGGTGAAACTTCCATGGACAAGGTGAACAATGGGACACAGTCCTCCTTAAAATAAATCCTCGTGTCTTTAAGGAAGGTTATGTGTATTCAGATTTTTCTTCCTCATCTTAAGCAGGAGTGGTGACAATTTGCTTTGTACCTCATGAGTATTCATAACCAATAAAAAAAAAGCGACTTAAGAAAATCAAGCCCTCCTTTTAGGTTTTCTTTATAAATCCTATTCTGATTTTATAATCACTTTCCTATCTCTAATCTGGACCTCTCCAGATTTTTCAGATATCTACAAGATATAGTTTCCATACTTATTCCATCTTAATGGAATAACACCATACTTTCCTGGTTTAAAAGACATGAAACTGAAAAATTTTATATTTTAAATGCTCATATAATTTAATATTAGAGATGTATTTTTTCACAAATATATATTAATTCATTTTACTCAAAATTAGTATAAGTATGTTAAAATATCAAATATCAAAAAGAGTTGCTTAATTTAGATATCTGAGGTATAGCAAATATTTGTTTTCTAAATGCTTATTTGTAGCTAATGATATTTTGAAATAAAAATGATTTTTTTAATGTAAAAATGAATGTTTAGATTAATCATATTTTAGTCTTTTAATGTTGCTGTGTTGCTAGAGTTCTGCATGTGATTATTTTGTAAAATAGCACTTAATGAAAATATCAAAGATCCAAAGAACTTGATTTTGCTTCTTTGGTAAACTGCAAGTTTAATTGACATATAAATCATGCAAATACAAACTCTACTCAGAAAATAATTTTAAAAGTACCATAATTTTTTATAAGACCTTGAAGTTCCAGCAGTCTATTGCATAACTTTTCAAGAGAAGTCACATGGAGGAAACCTCATATTTCCTTAAATTTATTAGTGCTCCTTGGTGGTCTGAACCATTGGATTTTTTTTCAAGGTTTCTTTTCAAAGCAATAATCTTACTTAATTGCTTAATGTTTGTTCTCATATAAGTCAATTTGAGTTCTTATTTAGAGTAACAATAGGAAATATGTAATGGCAAAGAGTAGTGAAATATGACTAGGAAACTCAAGTATACCCGTGTTATATTTCTATATAATGATGTGAAGATAATGCTTTTAGTTGCATGACCACCATATTAGCCACACATCATAAAAAGCAAACTTTATAAAAGCAAGAGGTCAAATTCATTAAAAACAATTTTGTACCCTTTGCTATAGTTAACCATTTATTAATTGTGATTTTTTTTCTTTTGTTGAAAGGGCTCTGAATCTCCCATTTCCTGACCGGAGAAAAAGATTTTCAAACTACAAAGATATAAATCCCAGGAAACTATCAAGGAAAAAAACCCCTTTATATTCCTGAGTTTAATGTTTAAAACAAAATGATCAGGCTTTATGCCTCAGAGATTATAGCTTTAAAGATGGTAAATGAAATCATCTGAGTCCATTTCATTTCATTAGCTTTAAATATAAAAACGTAGTATTCTTAATAATTTCATATAATTAACGTTTATTCTTTTAAAAGTAAATGGTTATTGATAAGGTTTGAAAAATTGATTGTCTTTATTATAGACCAAGTCATTCTAAGAAAGGTATTTCCACTTCTTACCCATTCAATAAAATAAATTATGGGCCGGCCCATGGCTCACTTGGGAGAGTGTGGTGTTGGTAACACCAAGGCCACGGGTTCAGATCCCTATATATGGATGGCCAGTTAGCTCACTTGGGAGAGCGTGGTGCTGACAACACCAAGTCAAGGGTTAAGATCCCCTTACCGGTCATCTTAAAAAAAAAAAAAAAGTAAATTGTAAGGGGGGTCTGGAAAAGTTAATGTGTTTTCTAAATTGTCCACTTGTCCCAAAGGAATTATTTGCCTTCTAAGCAAGGTTTGCCCAATATTTGTTAACCTAATAATTTTTTAAACTACTTATACTTTAAAAATGGTCCTAGTAAGGAAATCCTTGAGAGGGAGAGAAAGAAAACTTGAACCTCTCCAAACATAAATAATATGAGTATTTCCTTTATTCTGTAGCATTATCTAATCTTTGAGAGTCTGTATATTTTTAATGGATGGGCATACTCTCACACATTCCTTCTATCTTCTTAAGTTCTTCCTTATTTAAATTGCATATCTAAACTTGAATCTAAATTCAGTATCTTCTTTTGTTTAATATAAGTATGTGTTCTATTAGTCAATATCGCTCTGAAGTAATTTTCACAGCTGTTTGCCACTACCAAAAACGTACATTTTCTTATCAGAAATCTTGGAAGTGCTTTTTTACATTGGGTTTGTTTTGCTGGGGAAGAAATATCATTGTGATTTGCCATCAGTATTATCAGAGAACATATAAATGTTGGGGTTGATTTGTTTCTCCCACCCCCTGTTTTTGTTTACTAAATAAATTGCTGTATATTTAGAGTACACAAACACTATATGCTTTTAACTAAAACAAACAAACAAGTTAAAAAAAAAACAACAACTATATTCCTACAAAGGCTTAGTGTGTATGTTTCAGCTCCAGAATAAATATTTTGATTACCTCAAGCCTTGCAAATCATTCATTAATAAACCACTGGTAACACATACCACCTAAATCTCCTGAGAAGATATACACAGATCTTTCTCAAAAGTATGTGGCGAACCTGGTACTAAGTACAAGTATAACTGTGCCTTTCCATGCCTGTAATTTTCTGAAGTCCCAAAGTTCTTTGGATGGCAAGCAGCAAGATAATACTTCCTCTACATAATGCAAGTGCATTCCTCCTCTGACGAAAATGTAGGGCTTCACATTCTCTACTTCAAAATCGCATTCCCTTTGTCAAAATCTTATCTTAAGGGACAACTGAATGTGAGGATGACTCTTACCTCTCTGTCCGCTGTAACAGCTGTATCACCTTTTCTATGGAAGTTTCAGCAGTAGGACAGTTTTCAATGGAAAGAAGTTTTGTTCCCTATATTCTTAATATAATGGAAAATTTAAATATGTAGGGATAATTTTGAACCAAGAGGCAGAACTTGAGGAAACTTGTGATATTCAAATTGCATGAAACTGTGTCCTCAGTTAACTGAGGGAAGAGTTAAACAGTGAAAGGTGGACCAGAGTTTTCCAGTATATTCGCAATTTGACAAAACAAATAGCTAATTAATGCTTCCGTTCTAATTCCTGGAATCACCATGCAGAGACAAGTCCCTGGTTCTTTGTCACAGGGCAAATGAATTGCTTATAGAGGCTGCACCTTCCTGACTGCAAGTACCCAGTCTCTTCAACACCTGTAATATTGTTTATCCTCACTCACCACATGGCTCTTGTTCTTGGATTACGGCACTTCATTCAATCATCAAGGGGCAAATATGGTTAGCCAGTTGCATCCACGTCATTGTGCATCAAATTCCTACTCATTCACAGCACTGTGTTTAAGAGCATGGGCTCAGAGGCTTGGACTAACTAGGTTTGCAACTTGGCTCCTCCATTTGCTAGCTTTTTGACTTTGGGAAAGATCCTTTGGTTCTCTCTGCCTCAGTTTCATCTCCTTCAAAACAGGGGTATTTCCTACATCATCGCTTGTTGTGGGGTAGCTCATGGAAAGACATGGTTGCTGTCACACTGTGGGTGCTCAGGAAAGGTTAGCCATTGTTATTATATACCATAGCCTGGGCTACTGTATTCTAATTAGGAAAAAAGAGTCTTTAAACAAGTAAGGCTACAAATAAATACATAATTAAATTTTGGAGAGGACTATAAAAGAAAAGAATAGGGTGTTATGGAAAAGAGTGTCAGGAGGAATCTGATTTAGACTAGGGGGTGAGAGAAGGCTTCTCTGAAGATACATATTCAAGCGGAGACTTCAAAAATAAGAAGGAGCCAGAGAGGGAAGGAAGTACCAGGGAAAAAAAGAACAGAATCTCCTAGAGAGACATTTTATGGGTATTTAGTGTGATTTTTTTGGGAAAAGAGAAATGTAAGGGAAGAGTACAAAAATACCTCCTACTCTTGCTCTGATTGTGGAGAACTTTAGGTATTTGAGAGAACAAGTAAATACAGTAGAAAGTGTGTGTGTTCATGTGCTCTATAACATGAATGGTAGGTTTGAATCCTTGCTTCGTAACTTACAGGCTGTTTGACTTTGAGGAAGTAACTTAACACTTCTGTGCTTCAGGTTTTTATTTTATTTTATTTTTTTAATTGTAAAGGCATTATAACTTCTACTTCCTAAGAAGCTTTTTTTAAAAAAATGAAAAATAGAGAAAATAAAAATTTAAACCTGCGAGCATTTAGCTGGCACATAACTAGTTGCTCACTAATCAGATCTTTTCTTCATGGTGGGGGTGGGTGGATGGGGGGACGGGCTTGTGCAAGTACATGATAGTAGGCAACAGAGAGCTGTCGTTAACTGTATACAAGGACTGAGACTTTACGGTTATACCCAGGAATGAATAATTATTTATTCATTCATTGAATTATTCTTTCAGAGCAATCACCCAAAACCAAGATGCCTCTCTTGAAATGTGTAAGGTCAACTTCAGCAGAAATGATAATTCAATTATTCTTCCTGAGCACTTATACTTTTTCCATCTCGATAGGGAAAACTATGTTTTCCATTTTGATGGTTTTGAGTGGAAAATTATTATTAGATAAAAATTTTTGTTTTCTCCCCTCATTTCATAGCACATGTGACAAAGTGACTTTAGGGTATGGGTCTTGGAAAGGGCACTGCAGATGGCACTTAATCTTCTCATATGCAGCACTTGCAGTAAAGCTACCTGTTTTACTGGATGGCTGGAATTATTTGAAATCAAATATAATAACTAATATTAAAAGGCTCCCTTATATATGAAATCTAAATTTGCATAGACATTCAATTATATAAATAAACAAAGATACCTATGTTTATATTTATATATAATGTGTGACTATAAAAAAATATAATCACAAGCACATTAGCAAAAACTACATAGGTATTTCAAGAATCATCAAATGGTTAAAAAACCAAAATTCTAGAAGCAGCAATTCATCAGCCTAATCACGAACACAAATATCAGCAACAGCAACAACCTGACTTGTTCTACTCTTCCTTAAATATCTCCACATACAATATATATTGCCTGTTATGTCACACCTGTAGGCCTGGAGAGTGGGAACCAGAGACACAGGAAATATGAAATTACCTACCAAAATCAGTATGCATAATAGAAAAACGTTTAAGGATTTTTTTCTTACACTTATAATCAAAATGGAGGTTAATATTGATGTTAATATTAGAAATCCAGATGTCTGATGACCCACACTCTATCACTGTAAAAATTATAAAGAAAGTTTTTTTTTCTGTTGGAAAATTGGTGATCTTTCCACTGTTGTGATAAAAGGCAGACTATCACACATACATGCAAGATTGTCTGGGGGGCTCTCATACATACCATAAAATACTATTTTGTATAATACTACACACTGTTTCAGAACAGTCTAGAAACAGGAAAGTGGCCTGAGCTAGAACTGCCCTAATTAATGCCAAGTGACTTTGGCATCCATTGTTTTCTAGCTGGTTAAAACACAGATAAAGTCAAGTTTTCCTTGAATTAAGCAATTTCCTGATATAAATCTAAATGGATAGGGTAAAAAACAGCTCAATTCTTCTCCTTTGGCTATTAGTTTTTGGTTTCTTTTGTCTGTGTCTGATGATAAGACACTGGTACATCCTTTATACAGATTTGTAAACAACAAACATGATCATTTTACATTTCTTCTTTAAAATAATAACAAAATAAAACTTTTTGATGTTCATCACCTACAAAATAATAAATAATTTAGCAGGGACCCCAGACCTTCACAATATGGCCCTAACCCCCTTTTCCAGCCTCAACTTCTGCCACACAATCTCATGTTCTTGTCCTTGCAGCTATGGTCAACTTTGTCGTTCCCTCAGCTTTCACATTCTGATGTCTTTGGGCTTGGTTATACCCTCTGCTTGGAGTATCATGCCCATCCCATTTCTCTGGAAGAAATTATTGATCTTTTAAAACCTGGTGCTCCAGCTCTTCTGCAAAGTTCCCCTGACTCCGGAGTTCAGCAGGCCTCTCTCTTTCCTTCCTAGTACTTTTCACGTGTTGCTAGGACACCACACCACTAACATATCATTTGTGCTGCTTGTACCTACCAGTCTCATCCCCCTACCCCAAAAGAAGAAATCTTAAATAGAAATAAAAATTTTAGTATCCTTTGACTGTAACCCAGCACTTAGCCCAATGGCTGACACCTCCAGACTTTCAAATATTAGTTGCATGGTTAAATAAAAGACTGTGAGGCCTATAGTTCTATTTCTTGTACTCTGTATAACTTTACCCCATGCCCCTCTCTTTTAAAACATAATTTTTTGAAGTCATTTAGAAGGAATTATCTGTAAAATATTTAGCTTTACTAGAGTAAATCTTCAGTAAAAATAGCATGTTAACAACTTCCACTTGGTATTAGTAGAACAAAGAAGCATATTGCTAAAATACATAATAAAAAGTCATGGAAAACTTTTCTCTGATAGTAACAATGATGGTCTATAAAATATTAGTCTAAAATTGTTTTTTGAGTTGTAGACAAATCCCAGCAGTAGTTTAGACAAAAATCAATGGTAGTTATTTCCCACTCTGAGTTTTAAGAAATTTTGTGCTTTACCATCATGATCTTTTTCATGATAAATGTGTAAAAGAGAACTAATGGCAGTATAGTCTTCCTGAACTCACTTCCCAGGATTAAGTCACTAGAAAATATAAGGTAAAGTATTAAGGGATAGCACTAGACAATTTGTTTTTCTTCTTAACTACTTGTCTAGAGCTTCAGAGCAAAAACACTAATAAAAGTCAGTCATCATTATGATGTCATTCTCATAATTTCCTTAGAAATAAACCAGCAAGTACAAAAAATATTTATGAGGTACGACATCATCTATGTGCCTTTCCATTGCTCAGATTTTGGATTATATTTAGTGAGGTTTCCTGTTGGCTGTAAAGAACATCTTCTGTGCGAAATAAAATACATTAATAAAAGGTTTCTGAAGTCAAACTGTCTTTGTAAACCACATGTGTGCAGGTGTAGTTTAATTACTATAGATTGAGATAATGGTATAACCTAATCTAGAAATTTATGGAGAGATTTTTTTT
>NW_007727717.1:16010-54509 GCF_000696425.1 Galeopterus variegatus | reverse complement strand
TTTTTTTTCCTTTTTTCAACCCAAACTCTTGTGAAGGTATTTATCTGTCACTGAAATGATTTCAGTATCTAAAACAAACTCCAAATGATATCTGCCTACTGGTATGGTATGGGCCCTAGATGACTTAAAACACACTAAATTGTTGAAGAAATGAGTAGTGCTCCAATGACATACATAGGTACAGTTTTTGATGCTCCCACTTTAAACCCATATAATGTCTCTGGTCTTCGTCAGACACAGGAGAATTGAGAAGTTTTATGTGTATGAGAATAAATTCTCATCCCTTCCATTCTTGCTTATAATTTCTTAGATGATGCATTTCCTCATTTATTCTATTCTGCAACTGTTTCATCTGGCAGAGTTAAGTAATGTCTACCAGTTTACATAGTTTCTTTGACATTTAACATGCTTCCCGTGACATGTGTCTTTTGGAGGATGAAATGGACTAGGAAAAGAAACGAAAGAGCCTCAGGTTTCTTCAGATACATTAGAAAGCATAACCCTTCTCCGTAAGTTCTAATATTTAGACTCCCAATTTACTTTGGCGGAAAAATCAAACTTCCCATTCATCCAGGTTGGGGAAAGTCTTATCTTGGCACAGGTGAGCCTTTTCCCCAAGACTTGCACAAATTATGCATTTTCACCTGTTGGCTGCTTGGGACTTCAAAAAAAATCTCCAATTAATTCTACAGAAGGACATTCTGTCAACCAGCAGCAAGCAGGGGCTCTTTTAGCAAGCCCAACTTGACTTCCTTTACAATGCACATTGCTACTCAAGGCCAAATGAAGCATAGGTTTTTTTCCCTGCTTCAACACTGAGCTGTTCAAAGATTGACCCATGCTTGGAAACAGAGGCTGACTGGACCAGGAACATGGTCTTTGTCTAACTGTGTATTAGTTTATTATGTAATACTCATAGAAGACAGAAGAGTGGGAAATCAGTGCTGATTCTGGAGCAAAATTTCTTCAAATGTGTTTGCAGGCCAGATTTTGTATGGTTGATTATTGGGGTCAGATAGACATGAATTTGAATCCTGGTTCTGCCAGTTACTAGATATATATTATTGGGAAGATAACATAACTCTTCTGAACATGAGTCTCCTTATCTGTAAAATAGTGATAATCATACCTTGATGATAGGATTTTGTAAGGACTAAACTGGGTGTTTTTTGTAATGCCTCTGAAATGTAGTGGAACTTCAAAAAGTGCATCTTCTTCGCTATCAGTTAAAAGGTGTATGAAAATAGAGTATAAGGTTTGATAATGCTGAGATGGCCTATGGGCCAATAGCAGAAAGTTGCCAAAAAATTATTTGGCCCAGGAACATCTAAAACACTCATGAGACCAAATGACTTTTATGGCTTTGTGGTGGGGGAATGATTCACTTGATTGTGGGAGGAATGAAGACACTTCAGCACCAGCTTAATCTAGGGTGACTCCACACTGAACCAAAACATTAAAAGGTGCTGGTTTTCCCTTTCCACGTAAGCCTCACAGAACTGTGGACACATCTAGTAAACTCTTTTGTCCCTATTTGTAGGAGACTGAAATATCCTCTGTAAGGTAGGTAGAAATTAAGTTAGGATGCACCATTAAGCTTCTCACCAGCTTAGAAGTAACACAGAGGTATGTGGAAGGATGGTTGTATGACAGGTGGATTCACCAGATAGTGCATTTTGCCCTTCGATTTGCTTGACCAGCACGATGTGTGGGCTCACACTTTATACTGAGTGCCAGTCCTCCTCTACTTAAAGTGCCTTACTTAATGAAAGCAATGTTTATTGCAATGTAGCTTCTGGTCAGGACGCATGAAGGAATATTATTAAGATATCGTAAGAGTTACTGCATGGATGGCCGATGACTAGACAAATAAACATACGCAGGATTACTGGCTACATTATGAAGTTGTAACCAATGATAAGCAGATTGGCTGAATATAACAATTATGCAGAGTGATAAAGCTGTGGTAAGCTACCAAAAAATAAATCATCCTTGCCATGAAGACTTGGTCATCTATTTTAAATCAATCTGTCACGGAGTCCAAGAGATAAAGAGCAATGCCTTGAATGGCAATGATTTGGAAAACAACACAGGCTAGGCATCTTTCTGTTAAGTGTTTATGCTTTCATAAATGTTTTCAAAAACTTTTTGTCCCTGTGACTGCTGAGCCCAGACTAAGGTCCTATCACAAAGCTTTAACAACTGTGAAAGCTGCTTTGCGAAGAATGCCAGTAAATGGCTGCACGTTCTCATTCCTTTTCCCTTCTTTTCACTCAAACCCATTTGTGTTGTTAATAAGCTTTTAATAGTCTATATTAAGTCTATAATTTAATAGTCTAAGCTATTAGAAATTTTATTTTTTAAGTACAATTTAATTTGGGTATGCAGAGGACAAATGTCTTCCCAATAATTTCTTTTAGCAGCATTTCCTATTTTTTCCTTTGTTTTCAATATTTCTAACATATCTTTAATCCACCATTTCTTCCTTGTCCTAATTCCAAGGTCATCTTTAATCCGAAGCACCCTCTTTTGAGAAGTACTGACTTAACAGTACTCAGAGTCACAGATACCAAAGTATTGTATTTTAACCAGCCTTTATTCTTGGAAAACTTTTATGTGTTTCTAGTGACTTTTTTTTTTTTAACTTTGCAACATTTCCCAAGAGACTGCCTCTCACTAATTTCCTGGCTCTTAAAAAATTCCTCATCTTTAAGTTTGGTGTCATAATAATACTTCTCAAAGCCTCCAGGGAGGATACTGAACTTAATTATATTACAGCCACTGTAATTTGGTGGGTCAGCCACACTTACTTCCTTAACCAATTCATAAGCTACTCAGGGCTAAACCAAGAGTAATCGCTCTTTATGCTTCAGCAACAAGCTGTTCCAAGAAAGCAGTTGTTTATAGTATTGAGAAACTGTTCCTCCAAGCCACATCCCAGTGTAATGTTCAGTTGGCAAAAAATAAGGTTGTATGTTGTTCAACAGGGAAATCTGCCTCATTCGACCACCCAAGAGGGCAGCAAAAATAAGTCACCTAGTAAAGGTGGTCTTTATGCAAAGGTCAAATAGAACTTTACTGGAAACTTTGGGTAGACTGGAAAGTCCTGGCTGAATATAGTGAACTGCATAATTTAAAATGTGCTCAACTTTTACTGTATAAGTGAAGCTTATTGCAAGATCAATGCATGCCCCATTATGCCCTTTTTAAAATACAGTGATTAGAAAGGAAGAAAAATGAAGCCAGATACCTCGTGCAAGATATTGCTTCCTAATCCTGACACAACCCCAAAGCAGACCACTTCTTGCTCCTGTTTTCTTTTTTTCTTCTTTTATTGGCAGTTGTCTATAGTGATAGCCATCTGATTTTCTGGATGATGGAAAGGAGGGGAAGGTATTAAGGAAGTAGGAGAGTAAAAGAAGAAGACTTGGCCATTGTGTAGTTTCTATGAGGCAGAAGACATTAAGTCCAAGTTAACCAAAATTCCTTAATTTTTAAAATATTTTTTGGTTTTGGCCATTTCGTTGCCATCTTCAAGGTCATTTTAATGTCTATTTTATGATGAATTATTTAATAGTCAGACATGATATAGTTAAGGAAATTATGTAATTCTAAAATCTACAAAAATTAGGGTTGACTGTATGTCCTGGTTTGCTTGGATACAGTTTTGGCCTATGTTCTAGAAAATCTATTGAGACTCCTTTTACTTTCAAAAGTGTCCCAATTTGCATGATAAATTAAATAGACACCTTTACTTTAATAGCTACCTTGACTATTGAGCTTGGGCAAAGGAGGAAAATTCTAAAAGTATACTTTTAGATAATAATTCAGTTTGTATAACAAATGGCACCAAAGGCTAACATGCAGTAAAATAACATCTGTATGGGCCCCTTCTCCTCCTAGAGCTTATGGCCCTCATGGAGAGGCAACATCAGTATATAAGGTGGTCTTACAGTAAAGGATGCAATTCATAAAGAGCGTTCTTGGGCTATTTTGCATAGCGCACAAAGTTGCAGTTATATAGAGGCAATGTTGCATTGTTAATGGTAGAGACTATCAGTATACCCAGGGGGCCAAGATAAAGGGATTGGGATTTGAGCGTGCCAATGTCTGGTGGAAATCCAACACAAGTCACTTAGAGTTGAAAGTTACAGAACGCAATCAAAAGTACCTACACCACTTTTTTTTTTCATTGGTCCCATATACGGAACTCTTAAATACAGTCTTTTGTAATGATGTCCTAAAAATTCAAAACCCTAGGAAACGTAAACTGTAAAGAAAATTAGGATTCTTTCAGACAAGATTAAAAAGGGTATTTAGGGAAAAATGCTAACTTTTTCATATCCTTAATTTTGTTAAATATCCTTATACAAATGACATTCTAGCGTCTTCAAAGATTTAAGGTAACATGACTTTGCCGGGAGAAATGTTTTGAGAATCTCTAATTGACCATCCAAATCTGGGGTCAGTGAACCTTTTCTTAAAGGAATAAATAGTAAATATTTAAGGCTTTGTGGACCATGTAGTCACTATGGAAACTACTCAACTCTGCTGTTGTGGCAAAGAGTAGTCACAGATAATACACATACAAATGATGTCACTGTGTCCCAATAAAACTTTATTTACAAAATTAGGCAGCAGGCCAGATTCAATCCATAGTTTGCCAATCCCTACTCTAAGTTATTACCACATAATGTCTTAAGTATACTTTACTCTGCCCCCCAAGTTATGTAATATCCACATATGTGGAAATAGTTGGTATAATTTATTACAAACTTTAAGTTCAATTATTTGATTATAATCTACATTTAGTTTCCAGGAATCAACCACAGTGATCTTTCATTAATTCCTTAACATTCCTAAAACAAAAGGAAAATGTAATTAACCCCAATTTTTTAAATCATGGCTCAACTTTTATATTCAGAAACTCCTCATAGGGCAAAGCATTTGACTGCAGAAACTCCTCCTAAATATACCATACTTATTCTTTCTTTCTTTCTTTTTTTGCTGGCAGATACAGGGATTAAACCCTGGACCTCGATGTGATCAGTATCATGCTCTAAACAACTGAGATAACTGGCCGGTTTTATTCTTTATTTCTTACATCAAAATGAAGACAAAAGTAAATAGCTTAGCTCTGGCTGTTCATCTTAAGTGAGGACTGAGATTAAGAAAATATTTTATTTCTATTCAATCCAAGTTTCATTATTTTAAATAGAAGAGAAACATTAGATTGTGCATCAATAGTCTAAACAAATCAATTAATAAGGTTTCACAATTATTGAACAAGAACATAAAATCCTATGACCTAATGATGGAGCTTGATGTTAGAAGTTACTACTATTAACGTGGACCATATCATAAAACCAGAGACTTGTGTTTAGTGCCCAAACCAACTATAGTGTTTTGCCTTTCTTTATGTCTCTGTTTAAAGCTATCTATTTCTTCCTTTCTGAACCCAGAGATTGCCAAGCTTTTTCCCCATCAAAATCTGCATCTGAGAAAAGATATGAAATCTGTTCTCACTAAACTAAAACGACTGCTAAGGATGAGAGCTTTCTCAGGGACATTTGCATTTTAACAGTGATTAAGCTAATAAAAATTTGGCTGATGGTCTTTTAAAGATATGTTTCACACATCCTTGCCTTTGTAAATACAATTTTAACTTATTCTTAATGTCTCAGTGTCATCCTTTTGAAAAATGGTCTCATCTGGATTTTGTTTCACACACAGAGATTGTGTTATCCTGAAAATAACTCTAATCAACAGCAGTAATGCTGTTATTTCGATCTCTCTTCCCTAAGTTGTCTGTTAAGAAATCTTACTTAACTGAAATATCAGTAAGAAATGTATGCAATTTTTCTCTCTTTTAGTACATTTTTTTAGAGCAGTTTTAGATTCACAAGAAAATTGAGCAGAAGATACAGAGATATCTCATATATTCTAGCCCCTTGCGATTCTTTTTTTACTTTGATATTTGGAATGTTTTGAAAGAAATATATCTAACCCAGGGTGAATGTAGTGAAAACAGCGGTGCCATGTAGACTTTCACTTCATTTTCATGGAAAAACATTACATTTGCTTTGGTTAAGAGCACCTGAACAACCAACAGGCATTGTCATTCTTAAATGAATCTGTTAATTGTACAGTCTAGATCTCAGAGTATGTTATGAAATTTCTTCTGCCCTACAAATCTGCTGCTACCCTATCAGTTTCTTCTTCTCACTAAATTAATCTCTAGAGCATCTTCTATATCCCTCATATTTCTAATCCACTGTTTATTATCATCCAGAAACATGAACATTCTGGAAAAACTAACAGCAAAACATCATGCATGTTAAATAATGAAAATTGATTTTACAAATAACATCAGTATGGCTCTGTGTGCCTAGCCAACCTCAAACAAATTATTTTATCTCTCCAGGCTTTAGTTTCTTCAACTGTAAAGAGCTAGGTTAAATGATTTTGAAGGTCTCCTTCACTTCCAAAAGTTTTATGATTTTATAACTAAAGCACATGCATGGCACTTGGTGACAGCTATTTTCGTTGAATCTCAGAAGCCATTTCTACTTAATCTTTTCATTCCCAACTCTGTCCCCAAAAGTTGATGTTGAAATCTAATAGCCAAATTAATGAGATGCTAAAGTATGCTGTTGTGATATAAGAGATCTTCAATCTTTGGTAGGCAATTTTGAAATTCAAAAAGCTTTGAGCAACGAAAGTTTTTTATAAGTTTAGTGTGAATTTATTTGCCAGCAAAACTAGACCTGAATTGTTGTGAAACAATTTATAGTCTTTATTTATTCCACTTAGACTGAAAATTCAGATATCCTTCTGCAGGTATATTCATATGTTTGATTTTGAGGCGCTATCTCAGACCCCACCATGGTTGTCAGATAACATATAATATGTGAACCATAGACTTAAAACAAATCTGAAAAATCCCTGAATAATTGAAACTTATCTAGTTTCAAAGTGTATCATGTAAAGGACGGTGAACAATGGCAAACCTGATATATTTGTAATGGTGACCTGAATATTACAGAATTTCATATTTTGCATATAAGAAAAAATGGTGCATGATATTGTTTTCATATTTTTCATGATATCTTCATGTACATTCTTTGAAAATTGGTAAATTTTATCATGCATCTTTTAAATTATTAAACTATTCTATAAATGAGAAGCTCTCATTTCTCATTAGTAATAAATGGAAATTTAATGAATTTTAGTATTTTGCAGATCAATATTGGGAACAAAGAGATAACCTCTTACCCTATAAGTGAGCAAGTATGTGGGGAGACATTTGAACCTGCTTAGAAAGTAATCATGGGACACAAGTCCAGAGGTCCTCATTCTTTCCATCTTTCTCTCTAATACTAAAAAGATCTACCTGAATGTTTACAATTAGTTTATTGTTGTTTTTAAAAAATTTACTATTAGCATATTCATTATTACAAATTGTGATTTTTCTTTATGTCCTTTCCATCAACATATAAAGACAGAATTTCTGGACTTTCCCCATGTTCTCTGGCTCAGTTAGAAAAAGCCCAATAAGCATTTGCTCAATGAATGAATCTATCAATGAGTGGCAAACCTACAGCCATACCCCCTATGTGGAGCCAAATCATATTATTTTTGCAGATCTACAAGCACAAGGAAGACACTTAGTAAGTTCCTCTACAGAGACCTTCAGAAAATAGATTATTCCTCTGAGCTGAATTCCACAACTCTGTCCACTTTTCGATCAGAGAGTAGTTTTATAACCATCTTCTGGCAACAATCCTCTGGCTGAATCCCACCTGGAATTTCCATAGGTAAAAAGCCAGTTTTAAAGAAAAATGTCTTCCTATCATTTGCCATAATCAAGTGGCAGAATGAACAAGGAGTCAAAGTGGTGAAATAAAGCAGAAGGGTCACATCACTTAAACTTTCTATATGAGCAAATTAAACATTGCTTTTAGAAGGAATGGGTATGACAGACAATGGTACAATATATGCTAAGGAAAACAAGTCCTTTTTTAAGTAAGGCATAGTGAGTACGCAGGCATGCTTTTAGGCAGAAAAGGCTAAAGGGAAAGTCTGTCTCATATACTTTCATAATACTACTCCTATTTAAAACCCAGACATTATGACATAAACTGTTTTTTCATTAAAAAGAAATTAACTTTTTATTTTTGAATGCTTATTGTATGTAGTTAGCATTAATTTTAAGAATATGTTTAAATGGACAAAGGCTACCAGTGAGAAAACAAATGACTAAAGATTTTCCTGTTAGAGATAAAAGCACACATATTATTGGGTAGAGTTCAGATCCATGTTTTTCAAACATTCTCTTGTTTTCAATCAAGTGAGTAAGCAAGAACATTTAATGTGCATATTAAATACCCAGGAAAGGCATAAAAATATACATGAGAATATTCAGAAATGTCCTGCATATTTCAAAGCGTAAAGAAATAATGACTATATTACTCTTTAAGTAGTCTATAGCACATTAATCATACTATTATGACTAAAGACAAGTTAAAACATGTCATACTTGTTTACAAAGTTAATTAAATTGCACATGAGCTCAACATCATTGGAAAGAAACTGTGAACTTTAGAGCAATAGGGAACAAAATATTCCAAATTACATGTTACAAAAGTATAAAGCCTTATGATTAGATGTTTCATATTTTCTATTTGAACATTTTGGAAACAGTTCCCTATATATTACTGTTACTCTTGCAGGTTTGGATGCAAACTCTATAGTTACTCACTAATAAATATGATCAATGAATGGAAGAGAAATAGAAATTTTCCAAAAACCTTCCAAAATAAGAAAACTATGGATTGTGTAGATGTGTTTGTTACAAGGCCTCAGCTATCTTTTGGGGGGGAAGTTAAGCCATTTTACGTAATGTAAAGTTTTTAAGTCAGTCTTTTTGACCCTGTTGCTTCTGATGACTCAGCAACGCTTCTCAATGCATAGTTGGTACGTCAAATGTGGGGACTTGGGTCTACATGTCTTAAAAAAGAAAGTAGACATAAATAAGCAAGAAATGAATATTATGCAAACCCACACCACCTAATTATGTATACTGTACCAAGTGAAAGCTTTAGCTGGGTTGCTTTATAACCCTTAAATGTCCTTAAAATGTATCCTAGGAGAAAGCCCAGTAATAAGAAACATGGGGAAGAAGGAAGGCAAGATTGAATATTAAGAGCCTAATTTGTACAAAATTCCTATATTTCTGGAGTTGATTACTAAATATTCTAAATATTTGCCTCATCTCATTTTAGACTTGATTGCTTTCTTATGGACCCTCTGATTGAGGCAGGCACTGCTAGATACCACCTGGGCTACACAGATGAGCAAGACCCAGCTGTGTCTTCAAGAAGGCTTGGGGCTTATCTATATGAGGGTACAAAAAGATTGTGGAAAAATAGAATTAAAAGATAATAAGCTGATTTCAAGTAGTCTTATTTGCTCAGTGAGTAGTGAATGTTGTTTATAATGCCCACCGTCCTCCCCCTCTTTTTCTAGTAATAACATCCGATTTTACCTTGGGGAGTTGCCTCTTCCAAACTCGCGGCTCAGTGCTTTGGACTCTGTCCCTGGCCCCAGAGAAGGGCACATGGCCCAGACCTGCACAATCATGGCAGCACATGCTCTTGGACCCTTGAGTGGCCCCAAGGTGGGTGTGGCCCATGCTAGGGGCATCCACAAGACTTCTTTTGGCACTGTTAGGGAAAAACGGCTCACATTCCCCTGGGTGTGCTAAGCTGGTAGAAAGTAAGCCTGGAGCTGCTACAATCTGTGCCATGGGGAGAAAGGCTGTGCAAGAATGAAACCAACACGGGGGAAAGTAAAGCCAGGAGTTGTTTCTGTTTTTTCCTAGGATCTTCTCCCCTTGCAGCCATTGTTCAATTCAGTTCTTAAGCTGCCTTGTCCTCCAGACAAGGAGAAGCTCCCAAATTCCATACAAGTGGAACCTGGGAAATCACAGCAACTAAGGTGGCATTTGTCTGAAGAAGCTAACTGGTTACACAGGGGCTCAACACATCACTGGGGGGCTGGCCAGAGTTGCCCTTGCTGTCCACCACAGAAGGAAGTGTGGACAGGAAGTGAGTCCCTGGCTCAGTATACAATATGCTTTATAGGTACCCTCTCTGGCCTCAGTTTACATGTCCAGCCTGATCTCAATCTTTCATGACATTTCCTGTATGAAAGGGTCTTTCCTCCTTTCCTCCCTTAACCTGTAAGAATCATTTCCTAAGTAAGGTGCTGCCATCCTCGGATGGATGGAGTTATCTGTCCTTTCCTCTGGCATCTCCCAGACTTTGTTTATACTTTGATTATAGCATGTACCAGGTCATTTATAGTTTTCCTGCTTCCATTCCTCTCCTCATTAGGTCAGAGTGTCTTATGTCCTCGTTGCTTTTTGTACCTGCCATGCATTCTTCTTCTCCTGGCCAAAGCACTCTGATTTTCCTGTGGGGAACTACCTTCCACATTCCAGCTGCTGTGTTTTGGGTTGGATTCCAGCAATGGGACCAGTTCAGTGCATATCACATATTATGATTGCATCTCTTGGTCTGAGTTTAACAGTAATTGAATAGCAAGTCTCCAGAGACTGATAATGAGGAACATGTTGTAATGGTTAAAACCATCAAGATACTTCCACGTGAAGTTTTTGACAAAACAGAAACAAAAACGAACACACAAACAAACCACAAAGCCATATCTAAGCAGGAGCATACATGATGACAAACAGATGCTTTTGTAGGATTAAAATAAGCAAAGCGCCTAAGAAGGTTTGCATATTAGTGTGTTGATGTATCATCTATTTAATTCTAACTATTGTTTCCAAATTCATTTCAAAATTATGTTTGGCTGCCATTTTCTCAAGTAAAATCTTCTTAGGGTTCTTAACAAATTATGTCTACATTCTGCTTTACTATTGTTATCTCTCCCAGATCCAAAGATAAACAATTCGGGGAGTGGGGTGTGGAGAAGAGGACATTTTGTGAGGAATTTTTTGGAAACACATGCCTGTGTACTCCCAACATTAGTGTGACCAATTTAATATTTTCCCCATCATTTACAGATTGCTCCCAGTCTGTTGACAACTCTCGTCATTGGTTTTCTCTCCTGGGTGGCATTTAAGCTATATTTAAAACTTACATCTTGTTTACATAACACTCTTGAGCCAGAACCTTTGGTTTATATGAAAAACTTGCTGATCTCTTTTCTTCTCCAAAGAAAAATTACTAAAGTTACACTAATTGCTTCTACGACTAGTGATTGTTGATCTCCTCAAACGGATTGATATCAAATGGAAAGCTCAGATTGCTTCACTTTGCTTACGCTACAATCTGAAATATAAACCAGAGAGATTATAGAAATATCCTACATTTACTCTATGCATTCATATACCTAAACATTGTCTGATTAAAAATTAACTGTGTAATTTTTTGGAAAAGCTTATTGTCTTTAGTATAATTCATTCAACCATGTAGTGTTTTTAAAATATATATATATATATATATATACCTACTTACATACATACATATTTCTATTATATAATACACTTACAGGCAATAAAACTAAGCCATCAAATATTTTTCTTTAGGATAGAATTAAAAATACTGGCCAAATGTCAGCCAAAACTAATAGGAAATTAATTAGTCCTTTGTATTTTATATCCTGTAAAAAAATTATTTCCCAATGTTCTCAGTCTATATTAGCCAAATAAGGGTATATTTTTTCATCTAAAACTGAACCTAAATTCTTATGTTTGATAATTTTCATGTACATTATTACCCTCCAAGAGCACCATAAAAGTTTTCTCATAATAAAGACAACAAAAAATTGACAAGGTTTGTCTTTAATAACTAAATATTTTGTGGAAAAAATGCATTGTGATGCAATATCTTCATTCATCTCTAATGGTTCTTATAAATTTTCAAGTGCCACAATAAATTAAAATGAGCAAAATCAGAGGGATTACATGTTCTGTAGTGTTTTCCAGCTGTCATCCAAGTCAGTCGTAATTTAACTTTGAATTCGTTTTGAACTCATTTCTATTTCTGGTATTTAAAATTAAATCATAGAAATAAAATGCTCGCTGGCACGCTTCATCTGGAAGTTAAACAACAAATTTGTGGTTAACACTGTCTTCTGGGTACAGGAGAGGTCTTTTAATATGATATCCAACAATGAGACAGTCTGCCTCCCAGAAATTTAGAATTAGAAATGCAAAGGTTAGATAAAGTTAAAGGTCATCCCCTACAGGCAAGAGGGGCCAGCTCCCTACCAAGTTTCTAGCAGACCTGCTTCCCTAGGGCACATCATAAAAGTAATTTACTGACAACTCACCTTACCAGGGGTCACTTGGGGTCTCAAGTCTTCTGGAATTCACTTTTAAGAAACATGATTAAGTGGGGTAGACTATTGGCCCTAAAGTATTTATGCTGAGAACAAATGTCTGTCAGAATTAAATTCTTTGTGTGTGGTGGTTTCAGACTTAAAAAGATGTGTGCTCTGATGAAAAGCACATATAGTCTATTCACCAAATTAAATCTTAGAAGGAATATTAGTTAATTAGTTAATTGATTTCTTTGGTTAAAAAAAAAAAACCTCCAGAAATCCAAATAGACAACACAGCCTAATAAAAAAGAGAATGTAGTTACCAAGTTAGTTATGTCCTTTTCCATCTTTTCTAGTCCAATTTTTTCCCACACTGGAGGAAAAACGCATTCACATTACCTCAAAGAAAAATGAAGATGCCATTTAAACCAAGCCAAGAAAGTTGACTTAATTTGTTTTTTTTTTTTTTTTTTTTTTTTTTTTTTTTTTTTTTTTTTTTTTTTTTTTTTTTTTTTTTTTTTTTTTTTTTTTTTTTTTTTTTTTTTTTTTTTTTGCAGGAAAAGCTATTTCCTGATTAAAGAAAATCTCTTGCTTTTAGTTTTTTGGTCATTTTGACATAAAATATTTGGTTTAATATTATGTAGAGATGGCTTCTGCACATTTAAAATTGCTAAAAGTTAAAATATATGTACATTGGATGAAATTAAAACAGATTATTGGACATTGTGCGTGGGATACAGCTCTAATCTATACAGTTCATGGAAATGAACCTGGTACTTTCTTTCAGATGCACAGCACACATCTCAGTAATAACAGGGATGAGGCGTACAGTTTCAAGGAACACCCACAATGAAAATTATTCATTCCAAACAGAGGATTTTTTTGGAACAAGTTAGGTTAACTGTCACCATGGAATTCTGTCAAGGAAACCCAGAGCACTGAAATCTTTAAATGTGCAAGTAAAATGATCAAGCATCACCCTCTTTCCCTTTTCAATTTTTCACATCTAATTTACTCTATCCACACCTTCTGCAGACTCAGATGCAGGTAGAAAAAGAGACAGTTCTTTGCCAGCTTAACATACAGCCTGAAAGACTGATGTGTTAAAAAAAGGTTACTTGTTCAAATACCAACAACAAAGAAGAGACCCACTGTGGATGTTTGGGAATATTCTACTCTTGAGAGTGAATTATATGTACTTTATTAGTAAGGTCATTATTTCATAATTTAAAAAGTTAGAAATTCCCTAAAACAACATATCCGTATCTTCCTTATTAGAGGCTATATTTTTACATTCCACTATCATTTTAATCCTCTCTGACTTGGGGACACATGGATTTTGACCTTTTATACACTAAATCCAAGTATAATTATCCATTTAATAAATAATCATCTGATTCCCTTTTCCCTCTTCAAATGTGATTTTCCCTAGCAGAAACATACATGTGTGTGTATATTATTCAAAAGTCTTTAGCTGTGGTTGCCATTTTCATGAATTACCATTCACAACTGGCATAGAGTGAGCCCTCTTCTTCACATTACTGTGATTGACATTTTCCTGTAATTTACAACCTTTCTCCGAAACCGATTAAATACCCTATGCTGCTAACCTACTGAGTTTCAAAATTTGCACTTTAAAACTATGAGAAAGAAGGTATAAAATTGGGAAACACCATTTCTAAAAATGCTCATGTTTAATAGGAGAAATTTCTAAATATTCCTCCAAACATTGACCCACTGGAAGTTGGAACTGAAAGGAACCTCGGATATTAACAATTCTTTCATTTGACAGGTGAAAAATAGAGGCTTGAGTGGTACCATGACTGGCTTCTGGGCAAAAAGCACATTTATAGCAGAGCCGGAACTAGAAGTCAGTGTCAGACCCTATATCCCTGCTTCCACCCTTGCCCCTCCGAGCCTACTCTTTGCATGGCTACTATTGATTTTGTTTAAAAAGTTTAGGTCAGATCATGCCACTCTTCTGTTCAAAACCCTCCGGTGATTTCCCATTTCACTCAGTGTAAAAGCCAAAGACCTTGGTAGGGCCTGTAAGCCCCTATACTGTGTGAAGCGTGCTTCCTGACCCACCAACACACAGATGCTCAGCTCTGAGACCCCAGCCTGTCCTACTACTCTGTTCTTCCTTCACTCAGCTCCATACTGCTCTCCTCTCCTGGTACACCAAGCACTGTCCGCTTCAAGGTCATGGCATATCTTTACCTACAAACCCAAGTTCGAACAATTACTGCTCTGTTATCCCTCCACATTCAAGACATTATCTTTTTTTTTTTTTTTTTTTTTTTTTTTCGTGTCCGGCAACGGATCGCAACCCTCAGTGTCGCCCCCGTACTGGACCGGGACCCGCAACGGAATCGCAACCCTCGGTGTTGCTCCGGCGCCTCGCTCAGCCAGTGAGCGGGAACCGGTCTGTATATGGGATCCGAACCCTCGGGCGGGAGCGCCGCCGCGCTCCCAAGCGGCGCACTATCCAGTGCGCCACCAGCCGGCCCTCAAGACATTATCTTGCTGTTAAACCTGAAGTCTCACTACACGCTGAGTTACTGCAGCTTTTAAAGGTTAACTGGGGCAATAATGACCACACAGAAAGATGAGTACACCTAGTCGTCAATGTGGAAAGGCACCCACATGGGCTCTGCATTGGGGGATGCTGACTGGGTTTCTGTATCATTACAAAGAAACAAAAAATCAGAATAAAGCAAAGTAAACCCCAGACTCTGTGCCTGGGCAAACATCGAATCACCTAGCACCTGAGTCACTGAATCACACTGACCATTGAACCACTTACTGTAATTCTCTTGGAAACAGTTGGAAACTTGAATATTTTCTGTCTCACAGAATTTTACAGCAAGAAAAGACCTAAAGTATTATTTACTCAAGTCCTCTGACTTTAAAGATGAGAACACGGAGATCCTAGAAGGTTAAGTAGATTGCTCTAAGTCACACAGCCACTTAGTTACTAAATTGTGCCATCATATTAGCAGTGGATGAGTGCAATGGCCTTACAGTGATTAGTTCTCACATGCACCCAGCTCAGGTAGGACATTACAGGAATTTGACCCACAAGGGATCAAAGGTTCTCACATTCTGACAGTTGATGCTGTCACTGTAAGTTTTACTTAGTAGGACTTCGAATAATTAATTCTTCCCAAGGGAGGAAGTTCACCCAGTTATGCCCAGAGGACTTTTTTGTATATTTATTTGTTTGTTTGCCCAAAAGTTTTATATGTATTGACATTTACTTAAAGCCAAAATCTTAATAAAAACACATCCTCCCTGGACAAGGAGACATTGTCTGTAAGTTGCAATTAAGGAACTTATGCAATTAAGGAACTATGCCAACTATTGGGTAAAGCATTTTGGTGGAGCAAGCCACTTCCCTGCAAGTCAAGGAAGCCTAAGTAAGATCAGCCCCAGGGTGATGTACATAGAAACCAGGGTGTAAATACATTATTAATGCCATGGAGTCATCTGATCTTCCAAATCCCAGGAGATTTAAACAGAAGCTTTAATAGTGATGCTGGGGAAAAAAAACCCTACAGACTGGAGAAGAGAATGAGCTTCATGGCTTTCTCAAGCTCAGGTCACAGGCTTGAGTGCAGTCTAGGATAGTAACTGATAACTTATGACAGATGTTTGGTGACCTGTGTGTAGAGAGAAGTCGGTTCAAGTTTTGTTTCGCTTTTCCTGAACAGGTGTGTTCACGTACATCCACAAAGATGTCTGCACTGTGGGAGCCTCATCACCAAATCTTTCATGAAAGCCTAAGAATTTAATGGGAATTAAATTTAGTTATCTTTTTAATCCTCTTAAGGATAGTGCTTTCCCGATTTTTTTCCAACCTCAGGCACGGTCCATTTGCACCATGTACACAGTTCTTCCTATCTTTTTTTTAAAGGAATTCTTCTGAACTGTTTCAAACTGTTGGTTAAGGATTCTTGTGGAACAGATGTGTTTTCCCTATCTAGAAATAGCCTGAGGACAGATGTCGTTTTATTTAAGTTGGTGATCCATTTGGATCAAAGGTGCTTTAGAATAAGAAGCTGGTTTAGAAACAGCTTATTAGAATTTTTTAAAAAGTAAATAATTTAGCTATTCTTAAAGAGAAAGCCAGTATATTCAATATTTGTATGTTTGAAGCTTCTTTTCTTAAGAATTTTGTGACCATATATAAAGTTAAGATTCTTTTTCATAATGTTTGATATTTGTGTTAGCTTCAGTTTATTGGATTCAGTTCTACAATCACGATAATTTCAACTGCTAGCAATGGTGGAATTAGTTAAGATCAAATTCATTAATGTTCTCTTTTTTTGTTCTTGTCCCACTACATATAGATATGATAGAGTAATTAGTGCATATTTTATCTTAAAGAAATCATTATTTTTTAATTGATTTTCTGTGATTTGAAGTTTAGGCCTGTACAATATTTAAAATGAGTAAATGGATGAATTTAAAATTAAATTGTATATGGCTTGCCCAGATAGCATAAAGTGGAAATTCACTAAAGGATTCAAATTTTACCTGTCTTTTGATGGTAATTCCTGAGTGCCACTGTGAACAAATGCATTGCCACCTGGAATTACAAAATTATGCTGGGATAGAAAATTACATGATTTAGAAGAAAATTTTCTCAAGCTTTTGTCATGAAAACACATTACAGAATGGTCTGTATAAATGACATCTTATTTTTCAAAACATATGTTGAATGAAAACTCTAAAGATGATTTTAATTTCTAGCCAATGATCCTTCTTTTGAAACACTTCAGGTTAGGTATGTCCCCAGTTCTGGCCACTTTGATATTATTATAGTTCAGCATAATCACAGACTTTCAAATAACTAAATGTCAATTAATGACTACTACCAACAAATATACTAAAATGTATTGTAGTAATTGATAACTATTGTACATATTTATTATATATAAATATTATATACCAAATAAAATAAATATATGTATATGTTTACTATATAAATGTAAAAATGAAAGAAGTATGTTAAAAGCAACATGCTACATAAACAAACTCCCAAAGTCAGTCATAGAAAGGTAGACACAAACCAAGGAGCAAATTCGCCTGCAGATTTAGACTTTCAATAAAATGTTGAGCCAATCTGATAAGGGGAGGGTCTGCTGAAGCCCGAGGCTTGAGATGGGAGGTAGTTGAGGCCATTCCATTTAAATATTTTTTATTCCTGATCTTTAGCATATTTTACTGATAAGTTTACTGATATCTGCTGTTGTTGTTATTTAACTTTAAAACCTTCCTTTAAAGTTCTCTCTTCTCTGACTTCATGGCATGTTTTACTGATCTGCTTTTTTAAAAAAATAATTTGTTGAGTAATACACTCTCTATAACATGACATTACATGTTAATTTTATAGCAACTTTACCCGATTTCCCCCCCCCCCAACTCCCGACAGTCTACATCTGTGCTTTGAGCAATAGTTGCTAGTGGGCAAAAATATGTGCCTTCTTAGTTTTCAGTCTCAGTATATTTCCTTTGCAAATCCTACAATTTATTAACTCTATGGCAGATTGACACAAACCATGTTCCAAAATAAACACAAAAAAAGACCTACATTACTGTAATATCCAAGTTGAGAAAAACTACTATGAAAGCAAGGGAATTCTGATGAAAGGTTGCTCCAGTACTTATGGGTCAGCTGCTTTGTGCTTAATCATCGTTAGGCATGTGCTGTGAGAAAACTCCAGAACTGGGGGCTTTTGCATAATAAAGTAGGTAGCAATACCATATACCTAATGTCAAGAGGTGATGCTGTAAAAATGAAAGTGTAGTTTTTCTCTAATAACACATTTAAATAAAAAATATATCCTAGGTTTATCTTTTCGAGGCAAAGAAAAACCCCACACATGCATCAATATAACTTTGTTTCCATGGGACTGCCATATAATTTTAGTGCAAATGTTAACGCTATTACAAATTTTCCATAAGTTATCATTCAAACACATTTTAAGGAGGATTGTTTAAGTACCAGGGAGTAGAGTTAACAGTGGTCACTAGAGCTTGTGAGTCATTCTGGGGCTGGGCATGTTTTCCTTTCCTTTCCCTCCTTTTCATGCTAGTATGATGGATGATAATAGCTACTGCTTATAAAGTACTTCACATTTATGTGAGATTGTGCATGTGAAGTGTTAGATGTGACCTTTTGTTACCTATATTCAGTAGATGATGAAACTAACCTAGGGAGGTTAAATAACTTGCCAATGGCCAGACAACCAGTATGTGGTGGGAGACCATGACCAGATCCCAGGTCTGCAGGCTTATCCCTATCCCAGACTCTCAGCCTCCTCATTCTCTGTCTATTGAACATGCTCCACAGTCTTTCCTCTTATGTGGTGCTGCTCGTCAAAGGCACAGCCCCATGGCGAGAACACAGTATCAGACAACCTGCATTTGACATCCGGCTCTGGTACTTACTAGTTGTGTTATCTTGGCAGTTTCCTTAAGTTCTGGGCCTCAGTCTCTTTAGCTGTGAAATGGGAATATTAATACCTCCCTCACAGGGTTGCCATAGGATTACAGAGGTAATCTATA
Source organism: Galeopterus variegatus (assembly GCF_000696425.1). NCBI lineage: Eukaryota > Metazoa > Chordata > Mammalia > Dermoptera > Cynocephalidae > Galeopterus > Galeopterus variegatus. The sequence continues at coordinate 35,582 of NW_007727717.1, read as the reverse complement.
TAATGACTTAGCAATGTGCTTTAAAAACAGTGGCAATGATTAATAAGAAAAAAGACCAGAGTATCCCTGCTAACAGCGTGGCTTGCTTGAAGACTGTAGTATTGGACCATACTGTATACCTGAAATTTTGCTAAGAGGTTATATCTTAAGTGTTTTCACCACCCGCACACATACAAAGACTACAGTATTGGGGAAGAAAAGATATTGGGTATCTTTAAAAGGGAATGCTGTGCTATCCTCTGCCATTTAGAGATAGTTTTGTGATGCTTGCTATTGTCTTCTCATGAGGTAATATAGCCACCAGAAAGCAGTGACAATCGGTATCACCGACAGGTCTTTTTCTTTTTCTTGTCAGAGGTAGTCTGTAAGAGACGGTGGATACCACGTTTGCAGAGATGCTTTTTAAAGATGGCAGAGACTTTTCCTAGTGTCCAGATTTCTTGGTTTCTCATTTGTTTTAAATGATTGCCATAAGATTTCTCAGATTTATAGCCTCTATTTCCTTTGCTCTTCAAGTCTTAGGTAAATATAAAGACGCCAATGTAAAAATTTTCCTCACCTCAGCAGACTTCTGGGATCCAAAACGTTGGAGAAGGCAGGCCTTTCTCCAGCAGAAGAACCCTGCACAGGCCATCCAGCTCCTGCCTCAGTGAAAAGCACACTGCTGATGGAAAGTGACTTACAGATTGAACTGCCCGAACTGGCAAAAACCATCTACAAGGGTCCTTCAGAAAGTTTGTGGATAGGTCCGTACTACCTTTTAATTCTATTTTTCCACAAACTTTTTGAAATACCCTCATATACAGCTATGTATATTTATTAAGAGGCTATTAGAAGAACAGAAAATTCTAAAGTAATGAAAGAATACCAGAAGCAAAAACTAACTTAAACAAAAACTTACGTGGTGATTATTTCACATTACTAGGGGACATTTTGCCTTACGAAAAATAATTTTTCTTTCTGGTCATTCATAATAGATTTAAAATGAGACTAAGTGTATATAAAAATTGAAAATGATGTTTTTCACAGAGTGCAGAGCATTCTGATGTAAACTGTCAGCAACCCTCAATAAAATAGAGATAGTTGGGTTCAATGCCGTGTCATTTACTACCTTCAAATTAAAAATAACTGCAGTCAAAATTTAACTTGTAGAACTATATTTTGCTTACATTTTAACCGAATGGCTTGGAACCAGAATTTCAAACTAGAAAAAAGGAAGGTACTTAAAAGTTTTTATGTGGGGGAAGACAATTTCTACCACTTTTCAAATGAGTGTATTTAATGTTCATTTTTACCACTATAGCAACTCTTTTAGATGAGGTTTAATAACTTCCAAGCAGTAATTTGATATCTTATAAACTTTAAAAATGTTATGTAATATACAAAAATGTTCCAGAATGGTGATTCTTATATTGCAATATTTATGAAATATAATTTGCTACTTTCCTTCAACTGAACATACGCTTTCTTCTAACCTAAAGCATGCTTAAAAGCAGAGTTCTACCAATTTTTCTGAGGAAGCATTTGATACATGGCCCAATCATCACCATATGTATATGTGTGTGTATATATGTATATTTGCATGCTATGTTTCCAGTACTACTTTTGAAAAGTAAATTGCCTCCCTCTCTGTTTTGACTCATTTCACTCAAGCGAAAATATACTAATATTTCACGGGCTGCCATAAGACTGCAAATCAAAGAGAAAAACGCAAGAGGTTAGGTCTCTGACAAAGTTCAGAAAAAGAGAACATCAGCCCCAATGGGTGGATGAACACTTGGGTTTCACTAAACTTTTCAGTGCTCATAATTATGCATGTGATTTACAAGCATGTGCAACCAGAGGCTGTCCCGGCGGGGCCTGCCCCAGCAGACTCCGTATCCTCCTCTGCATGCTCCTGTGACTCCAGGGCACCAGGACCGCTGTCTCTCAAGAGGCCCACCTCAATGGGTTCAGTCACCCGCACAATCAGCAGCTTTCAGCCTTATGTCCTCTCCTCCCCTGGTAAAAGGACTGCTTCAAAAAGCATCTTTTGAAATGAGGATCCAAGTAGATAGAGAGGGACAGGAGTCCAGTGACACTTGTTCTAATGACAGACAAGCCTTTCAGCTTTGTCTGCTGCAAACTGCAAGCTGAGGGCTGCTGAGGGTGTGAACCTCTCCGTCCTCTGCCTGCTCATGAGAACTGAGTGGCAGAGAGCGGTGTTTGCTAGTTTCCTTGGTAGGCCACCCTGTAGGTGACAGGTGCAGGCTTATCCTTCCTTCTGCACACATGCATAGCTAAGGCTGACTTTCAGATCCTTGGTAGTCAGGGGCACTTGGTGAAATGACTCCAAAGTACCTTTTGGTGTCCTTGTCATTTTAACAAGGATTTACAGATATAATAGCAAACAACATATTTTAGGAATCAGAACAATAACAATTTTGCCTACTGCCTGAGCATCAGATTCCAAAATGGAACAAAAACAGGAAAAGAATTAACAGGTAAAGCAATTTCCCAATTAGAACTAACCATTGAAGTTTTTAAATACCATTTTTGAAAACTTTATATCAAGTGTCTTACATGCTGCCAGAGTTAACTCATCTCCTCACTCATATAGGACAAGTAATATGTAGAGGTACAGGGCAAATGACAACTGATGTCCAATCATTTGCTCTTAGTGGTCATGTCACCAACAGGACTTGGTTGTAGACTGGTTTGGCTCAGTATAGATCAGTGGCTTTCAAATTGACTACACATTCAAATTACCTGGGAAGGCTTTAAAAACATATCAATGCTTGGGTCTCAACCCCAGATATTCTGATTCCATTTGGGTATCAGAATTTTTGAAAGCTCCCAGGTGCAGCCATTCTTGAAAACCCCACTGGTCTGTCATTCCTGAGTACTTCAGACAGATGAAGCTGTTTCTAGTACTTGCCAGAAGCTCTGATTCAGAATTCAGATATAAGCTCAATTTAAAGATTTCCAATCCCCCATATCTTAAAGAAGTTTTTTTCCCATGGAAATAGTACAATTTTTGTAATATCCCCTTTGGAATTAAACAACAACAACAAGACAACAATAATAACAATGCATGTGCATGTGCACACATGCACGCACACACACACACACACACACACACACACACCCCAAGTGAAGATTTTAAAGTTTGTTCACCAGTTTGACACTTGGGCCATTTGTCACAGTGTAGGTATTAGAGATTAGTTTGCGCCGTGCACTATCAGCAAAGATCTATGAAATCACTACATATTTTTAAAACATATTTCTGACTTATTCTTTGGTCTCAACTCTACAACTTGTTTTCTGTAGCCAAAAGGAGTCAATTCTTTAACTTGTGCTTTGCATTTTTGCAGAAAACTTTTGCTCCATAAACCATAGACAGTTAAGCCCCCAAGGTGCTACAATCTCCTACCATTTAAGCAGCACAATCTTCGTGTTTAAAAATAAGACATCATAATTTTAGCTTCAGTCAGGACCCATTTAGGAAAGAGTTGTCCACGTTCCCTAATCATCAGCTCTTTGTTGATGACATCCTTCTCAAGCAGTTATAAGAATCAAGGCTGGGAGATGTTTAAGGAGATCAACCAAGTCCAGCTCCTTGCCATGGAAAAAGGTCAGCCTTTACTATGTGATGAAAATCACTATCAATTCTTAATTAACAAATAGCAGAGAAGGAATTCCAGGGTTTTTTTTATAGCCAGCACTAGTTTTCAAAAACTCTTGTAATCAGGAATTCCTCTTTATGTCTGATTTAATTTACTCCTACTGGTTATTAATTAATGTCACTGCATATGGGGGGTCACCACTGTGATTTGTATCATTTTCATTTCAAGCATGTGTAGATTGGGTTCAGTATGTATTATAAAGTCTGTAATTTGAGTATTGCAATAATAGCTTGGCCTGTTAAGCAGTTTTATGCCCTCTCTTAGGATTTTAAAACTGAAAGAATAGAGAAGTGGTAATATATATAATAGTTTATGAAAATGCTTATTTGCATTATTTATGCAAAATACTACCACAACACATTAACTATTCATATATCAAAGAAGCCTGCAAAAACTACTGTGAAACAGCTGTGAAATGTTTTCACTTTATAAGTCTCTTAGGGGCATATCACCAAAATCGCGGTATGATCAACTAATAAATGTGCTGACCCATAGTATCAACTGTAGCCTCTTCTAACACATCCAATCCGGGAATTCCATAGACACTGAGAAAAAGGCCACCTGCACCTGCAGCATAACCTACCTGAGGTAATAAGAATGTGGTCTCACTACTCACTATACACACTGAAATATCCATGTGATATATTCTTATTTTGATATCACTAGTGCCAAACACTAAACGACTTAAAACACTGAACTTTAAAATACGTTATATCAGTTCACTAGAATAATGGATTTTGAAGTTTAAGTCTCAGAAGCTTTAGAGCTCTTCTGAGAAAGGAAAGTCACATTTTGCAAATTCTCTTGCAAGTTTGACCGAGTTCTGCAGAATTCCTAAAGGTCTGCAGAACACACATACTACAGAACTATGGCACTGCTATATCCTTGCTTGTACAATTTTACTGCATGATGAAATATCTCCATGTTAAAACAGAATATTCCAATGAATCTTTCATTCAGTATCCCAGAAAATCGGTGTAAATTGAAACACAGGAACTCTGAAACAATCCTAATTTAAAAGGCAGTTAAATTGAAAAAGAAGGGGCTGGCTGGTTAGCTCAGTTGGCTAGAGCTCAGTATTACAACACCAAGGTGAAGGGTTCAGATCCCTATACCAATCAGCCACCAAAACAACTAAATTAAAATAAATAAATAAACTGAAGTAGAAACAAGAACATCAGTTTTTTACTTCTTATAACAAATTTTCCAGTATTCTGAGTTCTTTTTACATCTACATTTTATCATGCATATCTGTTTAATACCAACATTTTTACTCAAATAATATTTGAAAACTATATATTATTCTCTCAAATATTTTAAAATATATTTTAAAGCAAATTGGCAATATGTATTATGCTATATATCCTTCAACTCAGTAATGCTCTTTCTATGGATGAATATTAAGAAAGTCATCCATGATCTGGCCAAATAATGTGTACCAGAATGATAAATAACATTATTTACAATGGTTTAAAGAAATTACTAGAGTCATCCTAAATGTCTGATAAAAAGGAAAAGAAACAGCTAAAAGAGATAAAAGTAGTTTGTTGAGAAAATTTTTCATATCTGGGAAAATCCTCATGATATATTGTTGAGTGAAAAAAGAAAGTTAAAAAGATGTACATATGATTTGATTTCCATTTTATTTTAAAGCTGCTCAGGAAAAAAGCTAAAAGAATACATGTTCTTTGTGTGTTTCCACACTTATTAATATGGACTTGCATAACCTTTGTAGTAAGAAATAATTCATTTTATTTTAATATAAAAACTAGAAGAAAGTACTCATACGTAAAAATGCTGCTGGTGGTATTCTTTAACTGATGGGATTATAGATGATAATTTAAAAATATTTCCCCATTTTTTCCTTCATGGCGTGTTTTAACTTCCACAGGGAGAAGAAAAGCACAGTGAGTAATGGTGTACTTGCTGCTGCATCCTTGGTCTCTGCTCATTAGTCCCACTGGCAGTGAGTTATCAGGACACATTTCAGAATGTACTTTGAACACTGACATGCAAAACACTCACACTTTATTTTTAAAAAGGCTTTTTAAAAAATTATTTGCTGTGAATTCTAGTGAAAAGTTTTATTGGGAGGAAGTTGAAACTACTGAGTTAAAAAGATTTTCCAGATGATCTGTGATTTGGTGCCAAAGTCCTTTTCCTTCAAAGGTTTACTTCTCTTATGCAGTATGTCTTCATGATGCTGTCACACCATGAGTTTGAGGTTGAGTGGTACTAACAAGATAGCATTACCTGTATTCTGATTCATTCTAATTTTTTTTTACCTGGTAGATACTAAATAGATATCAGGAATATAGCTATATTTTTTCTGACTCATTCCTTCTGGTTTTGCTGTTTTTACCATTGAATAGAGCACAACAAAGCAAGAGGTTCATTCCTATATGAGTAGAAGAGAATAAATCCTCATGATTTTTTTCCAGTTAAGAGATGAAAAGGATAACCAATTCTTCCCAAATCATACTGTTACTTTGTTTCATTCTAAAATATTCATGAGCTGTTAAGTGTCTATTAATTTTAGAATACCACAATTTGCTTTATAACTTAGTACTGCTAATATTGTACTGTTACTCTTATGAAACAAACTTGACAATAATTTTATTTGCACACTTAGATTATTTAACATGAGAATTCAAATTAGAGAAGTGAGAAAAAAGGCAACAGATGTGGTTATATATTATGTAGTTGGCTAATTATAGATAAAAATATCTGACTTACCTGTAAAAACATTGTACAAGAAAGTCATAGTATAGGTAGCATTTTTTATGATACAGACTCAAAAACAGAAATGGTAAAAAGAATGATTTGCAAATGCCAAAATAACCAAAATACCTCTTTGTTTCTACAAGCAAGTGCTGGTATACAATCCTAAGTGTTATGCCTGTTAAACAATATTTAAGCAAATAGTTTATAAAGCCAAAAAAATATTTTAAATGTGTAAATTACATAGAGAAAAAGCATGTCAAAATATCGATCTGATTAATAATCAGCAAATAACACAGAAATTTAACGCCGTTGCCCCAATTCAGTTGCCATAATTATTGTTTCCTTATGTTGCCCCCTTATTTTCTCCTTTAATATTCTTTCTTTTATTGCAAAGAAATACCTTCAGTGAGGAAGATAACACTAAAGTAAAATTAACAAAGCCAGAGCAAAGATAAATAAAATTTAAATAGCCAACCTTTATTCCACTTTGAACAAGTTTGTGAATGTCCAAATAAGGCTCCTTGGAAATTTCTCCTTCAGGGGTAAGTATCTTCACATAACCTTCCTTTTCCAGAATGAAGAGACGATGGGAGCCATCCGCACTATGCAGAGCACCAACAGGCTGCCGCAGCCCACTTACAACCTCCTGGATACAGAAGCAGTTGTGTTTGTGCTTTCTAAACAAATGAAAGGAAACCAGTAAGCTTTTCGTGAGATGAAGGAGGTAAGCGATGCACTTAGCATCCTTTTCAAAACATATTTCCTCTAGCAATCAATGATTTTGACATTCATGAAGTGCTGCTAACCCAAGGGTCACAGTATGATTCTTCTAAGTAATTCTTTTAAAATCTCTGCAATGGAAAACAACAAAAACAGCCTTCTATCAAAAGTAAAAGAGAGAATCAACACATAAATATATTTTAAAATTTCATAAGCTCATTTTCTCCTCTTTCAGCGACTTAGCTTTTACTCACAATCATTAAACCTTACAGAAAGGCAATCAGAGAGAAAGTTCTGAGATCTATTTATAAAAATCTGATTTGCTAATATTAATTGTGCTGAATATTTCCACAGCACCATAAGCTAACAACAATCATAAAATGCAAGTTTAAAACCATACCCATAAAATTCACATGAGACATACAGAAGCCAAGCTCATAATATAAGATTAGTAGCCTAAGTATTAAAAGCATTTAAGCTGTGACTTTAAAGAAGCAAATTGCAAAAAAGAAAAAAAAATAAAGCATCTGGAGGATAGAGCTGCTGAACATAAGCACAGACAGTTGATTCACTGTCAAAACCACAAGATTTGTCAGTTGGGATTTTTTTTTTTTTTAAAGATTAAAGAGCATTTATCTTTATGAACCTGCTGATCTCTTCTGCTTTGTCATATTCTTCCATCTGGTCCAAGTAGTTAGATGCTGGGCCTCTGACTTGTTTTCTTGGAAAATCTGGAAAGCACAGCCCACCATCTTTTCTTGCATAGTAAAAACAAAACTCATCAGCAGTTGTTTGAAGAAAACCTTGAAAAAATGTAAAGAGACTCATTAGAAACATTTAGTGTCATAGTAAAACCATGTCATTTGAAAGACATAATATGGGAAAAGTGAATTTTTAGAAACTATATGACTATTCTGGGGAAAAACTAGACTAAAAGAAAAAAAATTGAGAGGTTGGGATTTCCATTTCTTCCTTAACCATAATTTAATAATTTAATTTAAGTGAGATGGAATTGTGCTGAATATTTTTAAAAGGCTCCTACGAAATACACCTAATATAAACCCAGCATTAATCTTGTTACTGACTCTTGGCTAAGCATTCAGATAAAAACTGCCTAAGACTGCTAAACAAGTCTTTTTGAGGTAAAAAGAAGAAAAATCAAACTTTTTGCACAGTTTTGGGCCAGATCTTATTTTGGAAGTATGCATCTCTCACATCTTTGAAGTATTAACCATCAGGTGGTAAGATCTCCATGCCAATATTATGCATGCATAAAGACCGTCATACTATGGATATATTTTAATGACATGTGTGAGTGAGAAATTGTTTTTTTTTCTTTTTTTGACATTTCCAACAAATTTTATTTATTTTTAAAATTTATTTTTTAGCATATTCATTGTTACAAATCATACTTATTCTTTATGCTCCTTATCAAATTTCTCCCCTTCACCCCTTCTCATGAGAAATTGCTTTAATGTGATGTTTGTCTGCAGGGTCACAGAAAAATTTCAAAATGCAATTAAGAAGAAATTTCAAGTGTGCTTTAAAAAAAAAAATCTGTGTATTCCAGCATTACAGTCTGTAAACAAATACCACCTTAAGGGAAAATTAATGAATAATGCTGGTGGCTGACACCATTTTATAAGGAATTATTAGCTGGGGACAAACAATAGGAAATAAGAAATCATTTTCAAAGAAATACCTGAACATTAATGGCCACATATTTATAAACTTTGTGGCTCCAGAGGTACTATGCTCTCTCAGCAAATTAAAAACAAATACAGAATGTTAACAATGAATTACTTCTAGCTTCTTACAGAATCTAGACAAACTAAATAATCTAAGTGGAAAGGAGGGAGCCAGCTCAACTTTTACATAAAAATATGAACATTTTTCTTACAATCATGATATTTGAATTGAAACAGCTGATACTTTAAGTCTTTACCTTAAATGACCCTATTTTGCAGTGGACAATGATGAATAAGATATATTTTGCTGTGAAGAGCTAAAAAGGACCTGGTTTCAGGGCACAGGATTAACATTTATTGCCAGGGAAGATGTAATTTACCTAGTGGTGCCTTTTGTTTAGAAGAATACACTGAAGGTGCATGTTTAGCTCATTCTAGATCATCATAATGGTTGTTGCCCTAGATCATCATCGCGTTGGGTCTACTAATGATGGACATGCACTGAGTATTTCAACTGCTGTATATATATTTTTTAACTCCTCGTCATTTATCAAGTATCTTGGATCTGTAACTATTCTACTGGATTGTGAACCTAGTCCTGCTGTACCACAAAGCATTCTATCAAATACTGACATATAAAATAAATCCTCTGTGTGGAGTGTTCTTCATTCTTTTCTCCCAGCATGTATTCTACAGGAAAGTTAGTTTTCTTCGTTCAATGTGCTTCTCATCATGATAAGAAAAAAAAAAAAGAAAAAGAGCCACTGACCCACAAGCATTAAGGACTGTACTCAAGAGCATTTTCTAGTAGAGGTAGTGCATTTTGATGTATTTCCTCTGGTTTGCTCTTCTTGGGACAAATGAGGCACATGTGTGAGATGTCTGAGTGGGGTGAGGCTTGGCCATGGACTAGAGAAACTCAGTGGAATTAAACCCTTGACCTTGGCCTCATTAGTAACAGGATTAAACCAATTGAACTAATTGTGTGCAGGAATTTCACACTACAATAACCTACTGCAGATGGTGGTCTAAGAGTGCAAAAAAATCATTATGATAGGATATAAAGGAAGAAACAAGGCCAATGGACTTCCCTTGCTATGCTTTCCGCAGAGCTCACTTTACCGTCTTTCAGTGAACAGTATCTACCTTTCTCCTTCAAGTAGGAGAAAAGACCCGTGGAGTTGAGCAAAGAGTTCCTGAATGTTTTTGGTGTAATTCTGGCATTTTCAGAAGTTTTGAGAATTTACCTCCCTATGTAAATTCGCAACAGGAGAATATTATGATTAATAAAACTCTAGTGTATGCTCACTACATTGCTTTTTAATTTATTTTCCCATTTTGAGGAAAATAAGCAGACCATGGCTGTTTCCAAACTAAAATTTCTAGAAAGCAGCTATCTTTCAAGTATATGAATATTCTAAAGGGACCATGCTTCCTTAAAGCCATGAAGGTGAAGCAAAAGCTTATAACATTTATATATTTATTTCTTCATGTATTGGGCAATAGGAAAAAAATGAAGATGTCTCTGGAATTATTTTCTGTCTCCCAATTCCTTTCAGCATTTGTATTCTTTTAGCAAAATTCATCCCTTAGGGTACTTTACTCTTCAAGTTTTTCATTTGTAGAAAGATGAGGTTATTAATGAGGGCAGTTAAAATATGTTGATTGGTGTCATAAAAATAAATCACAAAGTGGCTGTTTTCCACAATTCTGAACTTCAGAAAAAAGTAAGTCATATTATTAAATAGACTTAAGAAGATGAAACTATTACAAATATGCTTTTATAGCAATTTCCAAAACTTAGTGTTCTAGAATTTTAAAGACAATTGTGTGCTGGGGGCAGGGGCTGAGGGGAGGATTACTATCTTATTCATCATACTTTAGGAAATGGTGACCTACATGCCAAGGATCTGCCTTGCTAATAAATCGATTAACATAAGTAATGCAAAGAGTGTGTTATTACAGCTCACTTTTGGGACAAGTATTTAGAATGATTATATTAGCATTTACACAGGGGCAGCCCCCTCCGCTTGTGGCTAAAGCCTTCCAGAGTCTCTGGAAAGCACCCTTGCTGCTCCATTCACCTCTAGAGTGGGAGCTTTCATCTGGTTATCTTTCAAGGCAGCCTGGGTGGCCACCAAAAGCACTTGACATCTTGATGCACTTCAGCAGTTTTACATATATACAAACTTTGTAGAAAAATAAATTTGTCATTTGTCACCACGTATGTTGATCTGTGGAGTGAGGTGCTTGCAGTGCTGGCTCTGAGCTGTTTGCTGTGCTCTTTCAGTGGATATTGCTTTTTTTGTTGTTTTCTTTTAGAAGCTAAAATAACTTCAAATATATAGAGACCCCCACAGATGAGTCCCCACATCTAGCCTGTTGTATTTATCTAAAGCAGATAAAGGTAAATGAAAATGCTAAGTGTTGATATCACTTTCAACTTATAGTTGTAAAGACAGACCTTCAAGACTTGAAGTTTGCAGCAAACCTTTATGGTATCTAATCTGTTATCACTTCTCTGCAGGCCATCTAGGCAACTGTGACCCAGTTTTTGCTTTGGGGAATGTGGAAAAGACGAAGAAACAGCTGGCTCTTAAGAGAGGTCTCAGAAACACTGCCGTAGTTTTTAAAGACGATAATATTTTCACATTTAATGAGTTTAGATACATACTATGCTATACCAAACGGAGCAAGCAACCCTGGTCAAAATGTTTTCTTTAGGTTATCATGAGAGTTCTATTAAAAAAATGCAAAAATGTACACTTTTCTGAGTCAGAGAAAAAAGCAAAATGTACATAGCAGTTAAAAAACATTCTCCAAGTGCATGCTACAGTTCTTAAATGTTGTCTTTTCCTTAAATACTATTTTAAACTATTAACTTCAGTAGATTTGTTTAAGTGTGACTTTATCTAACTAAACAGTCTCTCTTGTTAAATTCTTTCTTCTTCTATGTTGATTCTTCCAACTAAAGCAACAACAACCGAGGTTTACAAACTTTTGATAATAAAATTAATCAATTCTCAAGAACCTATATTGTTTTTTAGAGTCCAAAATATGATAATGACCAGGTATATTTGTGACATTATATGCATAAGAACTTGTTTACCTATCCTAGCACCTTCTTCTCACGTACAACTTGGGTTAAGGCATTTCACTACTCCTGAGGCTCAGTTTTTCTTTCTGTCAAATGGAGAGGACTAGCTCTTTCTACCTACCTCACAGGACTTTTTAGGAGCAAATTAGTCACTACATGTGAAAGTGCTTTGTAAGGTGTTACTTTTGGGGATTCCTAATCATATTTACCTAAGGAAATATCTTAATAGTCCGTGGCATTCTCCAATTATGTATCAGCTATATAGAAGAGATATTGATGCTGATGCATAAAGAAAACACCAACAAGAAGTTTGTACTGATCCAGCTTTTACAAAGATTACTAACTACATTATCAGTAACAAGAAATGTAAAACATTTCAACAAAACCAGAATACTGTTAGTAGATTGAAATTACAGTACTCCTTGTAGCAGCAATAAAATTTATAAATTTAGAAAGGTTAACAATGAAATAAATAGGTATTTAGAAAGGCAAGATAAATTTCACAACCCTCGTAAACAAGCATTCAAGAACAGGTATCTTGTTAGGATATCTTGCAGTGGTTTATCGAACTTACGCATTTTTTTTTTTTTTTTTTTTTTTTACCTGGAATATGGCCTCGGCAAGTATAAAAGAATTCTTTGCAATAGTCCTTGCAGAGCAGGGGGAGTACTAGGTCTCTCTCCAAGACTTCTCTCTCAGGTGAGTGGAACAAGCTCTGAGAATGTGGAGAGCAAAGTGCACATTTGATTTCCTCCAGTAACTTCCCACATTCTGTGTTGTTGGTAACAGAAAATATCTGAAAGCCATAAATTAGAAACAAAAGTCTTTGCAGTTATGTGACGTTAATTTTAGTCATTTTTTTCTGCAATCACATAAGTAGAAAAGTCTAATTTAGTCAATGAAGTTTTCAGACAAGAATTACTGTCACAATATAGAATGTCTTGATGAGGATACAAATAGTCCCTGAGGCTAGGGTGGAAGAACAAAGGATGGGGGTGTGTAACACTGCATCTTACCCTGCAAAGCAAAGTCTATTAACCTGTCTTTCAGGTGTGAAAAATTAAAAGACAATTGTATTTAGATTCTTTAAACATTTATCACTTTTTTCTGCCTCAAAATATAGATTGTGGCTGGCCCGGTGGCGCACTGCTACAGTGCGCCGCTTGGGAGTGTGGAGGCGCTCCCGCGAGGGTTCGGATCCCACATACAGACTGGTTCCCACTCACTGGCTGAGTGAGGGGCGGGCACAGCACTGAGGGTTGCGATCCCGTTGCCGGTCCCGGTCCGGTACGGGCGCAACACTGAGGGTTGCGGTCCGTTGCCAGACACGAAAAAAAAGGCAAAAAAAAAAAAATATATATATATATATATATATATATATTGAATGATATTTAACTTTAAAATTCTAAATACTTTTATCCAACTGTTGCAAAGCAGAATTTTTCAAGACATGATCTATTTGTATCTTAGGAAAAAACCTATCTCATTCCTGAAATTCCTAATATAATATTCTCAAAAATGTACTTAAAATACATTTTTTAAAATTTCAACTGTTTTTCAATCTACATACTGCATAGGGAAAGTTTTCTACATTGGAGAAATATCTGCTTTTCGTATCCTATAAAAATAATACCCCAAGCTGAATCAAACAGGTTTAAGACCAATTTTTATTATTCATTATACCTTAGCCAGGAAAAATTTTCTAACTAACTCCTCAGGTATGTTATATGCATGAATAAACACAAGAGTTTAACGAAAGTGCTTTGGTATAGTATTTAGTGAATTTTAATGAAAACAGGCATACTTTTATCATTGTTTTACAACAGTATGTCTTTTATTTTAATAAGACCAATTTGGGAGTTATTGATTGATTGAAGTCAGTAATGAGTAGATAGAACAGATCTTGGTATACAGTACTAACTTGAAGAAAATGACTTCAGGAGCTCCTGTAAAATTATAGAAGACAATATCAACATAATATTTGAGGCATGAAATATAGTGCTGTCTAAATGAAGCATTGATTTTTCATACTAAATAAAACATAATGGGATTGAATTTTAAAACTTTTCTCAATTCACCTAACTATATTTACACTTATTTCTTTATAACTGGGAACTAAAAATAACATTTTAAACTCTAGATCACTGTATAAAGCAAATATTTCATTCACAAGTTGAGTAAAAGATATGGCCTCTTTTTCAGGATAATGATATTCTAGGTGATCACAAAAATTTGGATCTGAAAGAGCAAAGTAACTAAAAAAATCATTGAATACAAGCATGCTAAAATTTTAGCATGCAGTGTTTAAATGTCCAATAGAAGTTACTCTGTTTTGGAAAAAATATATAATGCGTTATTAACTATAATATTCAGAAAAGTTATTATTAATTACAGTTATATTTGCATTTTTATTTTTATCAATTTATTTAAATGACAATTGCTTAAATCGTTAAAGTTTTCTAAAAGGAAACATACACCAGACACTTAGAATTGCATTCCAAGAATGTTTTAAATGTCTTTTATTGTCCATACTCTGGCAGACCTCACCAGATCTATTCAGTATTAATAGTGTTCAACTTTGTTCTGTTTGTTTATCATAGAGCAGTCCACTAAAAACAAAACAACTGCAGGATGCTGAAACCACCTCTTTTGCTGGCTGAAAAACTAGAATGTAAAACCTCTGGTTTTATGGAGAATATGCATGCTTCCATTTTTTACAGCTGAAACAAAATTATCCCCATATACTCTCCCAGCTGCTGTCCAGGAAGAGCTTGATTATAGTGCCTAAAGAATTTTGTCTTTTACAATTTTTGGAATGTGTCCTGGCCACAAGATCTCTCATCAAAAGTTTCAGAAATAGGATTCAATAAATTATCTGAAATCAAGTATAATATTATTCTTTTTAAAGTTTCATGCTGTTCCGGCCCAGCAGGATGGTAACATTTTGCTCTGTGTGAGGTCTGCAGTGTAAATACCTATTCGAAGATAGATAGAGCCATCATTCCGGCTTTGGTTTCAATGAACCAATAGTCTTACTGAAGTCAATTAAACTGACTCAGCTAAAGCTGCAACACTGTTTTAGACAGTTGAGTATGGGTGTGTATAGGGTAATTTCTTCTTCTTTTTTGCTTATGTGTCTGTGTCTATATAGGTCCTTAACTCTATGTCTGACAATGCCATTAATCTTAAGAAGAAATTTAAGCTAATTTCCTGTTTCGATTTTTAAAAGCCATATATGAAACCATCAAATTATAGTGGTTTAAACTAAATATACTTTAGAAATCATGTAAAACTTCGAAACATTATTACAGCATGCCTAGTAATGATTGTGGCTGTTGCTGACTAATTCATAACATCTGGCAGGTCATCCTTTAATCTTCAGTCACATGAAAGTAAAATCAATAGAAGAAAGGTAAAATAAATCCTGGAATACACAGTAAAGCATGGCCTACAACTATAGCTTATCAACAAATAGTAAAACGGGTGACAGAGACCTTCTGTATTTCTCTTTATTTACCAAGTAACTAAACAAAGAGGGCAAAAAGGCACCCACATGGGTTCGGTAAGGGGACAAAAGGAGAAAATACATAACAGTATATTAAGATGTCTCCTTAAGATGACTTGGTACACAGAAAGTTATTTCTAAAAATCATATGCCTACAAGGTTGTTCAGCTGTTGGGTAGAACACATGCGTCTTTGCACTATAGTGCTGGATTATGTCATTAAAGAGTTCAGTTTCAATTTTAGGCTAATATGTAAATAGATCATTGTACTAAGGCAGCTGTTAAAGGGACCCCAGGATGAGTTATTTGTTTAGTTGGATGTGTTCAACAATAGCCTTTGTCCCTGAAAGAGCCAGAGCAAACAAATGATTGTAAAAGGGCACACTTGAAAACAATTACTTTTCACCCATTCCTTGACAGCTTTGGCTGTGAAACCACCCAAGGTAGAGAGAACTTCTATGCCTCCGTTGCTACAAGTTAAGTTTCAGAAATGGGGGTATTTCAGTTGGTTGTGGATTCAATTTGGCTGATGGGAATTAGATCCTTTTAGCATGTTGTACCTAAGAGCTGCAAAAATATTGCCATGACAATATAATTTCCTAAATGTTGTCAGTACTTATTTGTAATGGCAGTTAACAATCTCATTACAATACATGACATTATTACAATATACACAAAAAATTAAAATATAAAAGCATAATATCATGGCTAAGAACTGAACTGAATGCTAGTTCATTAAAGAAAATTTGTTAGTCTAGAAACTGGATTTGATTGCATAGCTGAGCATGCTCAGTATTCCTACCTAGTTTGCTTCTATCTGTTTTGTCTAAGAAATTTCTTCCCTTAGGAAAAAGCTACTACTGGAGTTTCTTGAAAAGTTGCAGAAATCTTTCTGGGGAATTTTTTTTTCTTCTTTCATAAACAAAAAAGGGCCCTTTCAAATAGCCATCATCTTTCCTGTATACACATTATGAAATAAGACCCTAACATATATTATAATCCAGTAAGGCTTATGGGAAAAAGGGGAACACTGAAGTTTATTACAAAATAACATGTTTTAAAAACTTAAAACTTGAGAACTAACATAGGTGAAGAATGCATATGCATAGCCATATCAAATCTCTTGTTTTGAACAATTCGAGTATTGGTTTATAAACCACTTATAATGGAACCAGCAAAGTCTAGTGTACCAAATTTAATTCAGACACATTTTCCAAGTGAGTAGGGGTTTGTGGGAGATTGGAAGCATGCACAACGGAAAGGAATATGGATAGCTAACGTGGCAGATTGCTTCAGCTTGCTAAAGAATGATTTATTTAAAAAAATTACATAACTTCTCTTAAGGGTTATAACTCCCCTGAATCCCATCCCCCCTCCCTTTCTCTCCACTATATTTAGTTAAGAGTAAAGTTTTCATTCCGCATGTTCCTGGAAGACTTCAGTATTGCAGGGGGCTCCAGATCACCAGTATACTCACGGAATACATTGCACACTGGGAGACTTAATGGCAAATACTTGTATTTCTAAACCTTTCTCTGGATTTCCTGGTTCTTTAGGGCTCCTAGTAAAACCTTTAAGATGATCTGAATGTAGCTATTTTGTAACTTAATTGCAACACAGGAGCTTAATGACATTGTTTTGAATAAATGCTGGAATATTTGTCCCCTGAATCTCAGACTACTGCTGCATATGGTAAGAATAAAGAGAGAGTTGCAGCTGAAAACCTGCAGCAAGACAGTTCTCACTCATCTGGGAATAGAGGGAGTTGGACAAATGCTCCCTCAAAAGGCATGAACATTTGGACAGAGCTGGGGACTGAAAGAGAATGATGTTCTCTAGTTTCACCCATTAGTGAACCAACTAACAAATACAATGGTGTTGTTGTTATTCTTTTGCCATAAGCAACAGGACTCTGTGTGTGGGCAGCAGTTTAGTGGGGAGGAGGATAAGTCGACCCCTTTTTGTCCTATTGATTTTTTCCTATTTGCATGACTTGAGCAAATTAAATGATGCAATATGGCTTTTTGTTACAAAACAAAGTGAGAGATACCACCCAGACACATATGTTGATTCGTAGAAGCTGTTTACATGAGAATAGAGTGAAATCTACCGTGAACTGAGCATAAAAATTAGATTCAGCCTGGGTATTTTTTTTTTTTTTTTTATGCCTGGGCCAGCAAGACTGAAGCACAAGTTTTCCAAGAGTCTCTCAGACCTTGACAACTGCAGTGTTGTAACAGAGGAATTCTTAATTAAACCTAAAATGGGGAAAGGGAGGGAGAGCAAAGACACCTGATTGTTTATTTCACGTGCAGAGATTGTTAATGACGTGGTCCGTCAGTCTTTCCTTGGAGTACAGTAGATACCACACATTACCGTATCCAATGGCAAGAAAGATGCTGCAAGCTCAAAACCTATCTTTACACTCAACGAACACTCTTTTCGTATTTGGTTAAATTTATCAACACAAGGAAAATGTAAATGTCATTACTCTTAAAACAAGTTCCTAGAGAAGATCTTCTAAGACAACTCATTACACTGAAAGCCTGAATTTATGTTACAAAATGACAGAGAATCGTCTCAGTTTGATGTGATAAACACACCCTAGCAAAATCTTTCGCCGATTTCTGGGGTTCTTAACCGGAATACCAGAAGTTCCTCTTCGCTGGTTTAACTAATGTAATACAAGACAACCCCCTCTGACGGGGCTGGGGATCATAAACCAACCATGCTTCAACGTCCTCTACGATCAATCCTCTCCCTAACCGAGCACGTGGAGAAAACTGCACAAATCTTTTTACCCTAGAAAAATAAGCCGGAAACCACAGCCACCTTAATTTACAGTTTCACCGCAGCCAATGCCCGATTCGATCCAAAACACACTGTTCATCGCAATTCTTCTAAAATATGTACCCAGCCCAGGATGCGGGTACCACAGAAGCGTCTCTTTTCTGAGACCGGCAAGTTTGCACAGCATCCCCACCGCAGACTCCGGGGCGGGAGAGGTATCTGCGCAGCCCAGAGGAACACACAACGCAATCACGTTAGCGCTTTAGAAAAGTTACTAAAAGAACTCCCCAAACAAGTTTTGCCCTTCTTACAGCTACCAGCATTGCCAGGGCCACAGGGAACCCCACCCAGCCAGGATGCCAAGTCCGCATCTGTGAGGCCGGTGAGTGCCTACCTTGTTCTCCGGGCGCCCCAGCCCCGGGCTGTCACTCAGCAGGCAGCAGGACAGCCGAGGGTAGAAGCCACCGCACAGCATCTCTCCCCCACTCAGCAGCTCCAACTGGGACATCATCCGCCTGTCTCTCCTTTTCAGGCGCTTCGGGGGGTTCCCATTCAGACACCTTCTCCTCCTCGCCCCGCTCCCTTCGCTTCTTTCCCCAAACTTAGCATCCCCTTCAAAGAAGCCCAAAGCCACGGCCAGCAGCAGCAGCAGCTTAAAGGACAGCATCTTCAGCATGGTCTGCCCGGAGCAGCAGGGGCTGGGCGCGGGAGGCTGGGGGGGAACGCCACGGCCCGGCAGGGGCACTAGGGCGCAGCTCCAGGAGGAGGCTGCGGAGCTGCAGGGCACTCGAGAGGCCGAGGGAGGTGGCGGGGGCAAAAATATGTAGAGCGATGCAACTTTGCGAAAAATAAAAGCCGAGGTGATGGGTCCAATGCCTGAGGGGAGCCCCAGGAGCAAGATCAAGTTGTTCAGATGACACCGTTTGCAGCTGTGCCAGTGTCAGTTGGGTTAGGGGCTTTCTCCTGCGGCTGGGAAGTGGGAAAAAGAGTTGGAAAAGGAGGAGGAAGAAGAGGAGAAGACGGTCACAGAGGTTCACTTGTCCGTGTAACGGGAGCTGTTTAGGGGAGACAGTAGCAGGAACAGAGACGGCGACGGCGGCGGCGGGGCAGGCGGAGGCAGGGCCGGCGCTGGGCTCTAGATGATGCTGAGGTCTCCTCTGCCGGCGGCTGCAGCTTCTCACACAGCCTCTCATGTTTCGCTCCCTCTTTTCTTCTTCTTTTTAACTAGCGCGCGGGGAGGTGCTGCCACCGCGCGCCCCTTGACGTCACCGCTGCTCGCGCGCCCCCGCCGGGCTGGGGGAGGGGAGGGGGCGGCCCGGCGCGAGCGCGTCCCCCCGGTCCCGGCGGCCTCCCGGCTGCGACGTAATAACTTCGTATAGCATAC